>NC_088931.1:32237500-32270000 GCF_038396675.1 Hydra vulgaris | reverse complement strand
CATAGTCCACTGAAGAAACAATTAAAACTGCAAAGGAATACTACTCAATTGAGAAGAAAACATCAAAATAAATATGCAATTAATGTTAAAGTAAAAAATCTATAGAACACTCAAGTAAATTATTAAAGAGTTTACTAGACTTCTATATTATAAATGATCGTGAAATAACAAATAATAAAAAAAACAATTAGTGGCTTGTCAAAATAAAATTGCTATAGGATTGAAATCTTTTTAGCATTAAAAGTTATTTTTAGTACGTGCGTACAAATGAATCGCTAACCGTAGAAAGGCAACAAGTCCACAAATCCTATCTTTACAGAAAAGACAAAAAACCGTTTCGACCATTTATTTTCAAACTTGGGGTTTTCAGTGTTTTTCTAGTTATTCAACAGTTAGTAGAGATATGAAAGATATATACATAATTTTTTTAATGTACTTTGTTATGAGTGTAGGTCATTTTTAAACATGCACATAATCCCTTGTTGCCATAAATGAGGTTTAAAAATAAAAAGGACCTACTAAAATCTTAAAAAGTGCTTTATTTAGACAACACTTAAAAAAAATGCTATTTTTATTGTTTTATTATCATAATAAAATGCACAGTACAGCTTGAGAACGTTATTTATTCAGTTGGTTAATCTTCTTGAATGGACACAGAAGTTACAGGCCATAACGATATTTCATTCCAAAATCGGAGCTTTTCATCCGGAATGTAAACCAAAGTTTTCTATAAATCCACAATTTTTAAGTGTTTGATGGATAATACAGCTGAATAGGCTTTATTAGTTGGTAGTTTAAAGTCCCCTATTAGTGTTTCGTAAGCGAAAAATGTCACTTATCAATCCAGCAATTTGCATACTGCATTCAGTTTTCCCTGGTTCATCAGAAGAAACTTACATCTCACAATATTTTGAGGTTGAAAACGTTATTTTGTTAGATTTTAGTACATTTTTCCCATAAGAGTCATTGCTTAAGCATGTTCCTTTATAAAACTTGGGCCACCAGGCCCCATAATCAATAAAATCTTCATCGAAATTTTTTTCACAGTAAACTTTCCAGCAATTTTTGAAGAACTATTAATCAGATTAATTGCTTCATGAGTTTCATAATATCTTTCTCTTTATAATTCCAAAATCACAGTCATTAGACATAAAAGAATGTCCCCTTACAGGAAACACCAAACTTATGTGTGGTTCTTGTTTTGACCAGCACAGTTGTCACCAAAAAGGTGAAAAGTAAAATAAACAAGACAAGGTTGGGCCTATCTATGTTTTAATATCTATGTTTGAAAACACATAAGTTAGGTTTCTACAAATAACCCAAGACATTTCTTAATTAATTAGGAAATTAGACTACTAATTTTTTACATGGCTTTATTTATGTAGTTTTAATTAGTTCTAAGGTAAACTAAGTTTGTTCAAAAACCATAAATGCAAAATTTTATGCAAACATAATGGTTAGAAATAAGTCAAACATAATAGTTAGAAACCTGTAAGTGTTGTGCATTTCTCTCCGCTGATTTATCTTATGCAGAAGACACGACATCTAATAGTATATAAAAAGCTTTCTAAATGAACATTACTGAAATATTATAACAATTAATACAAATAAATCGACAAAAGCTTACCTGGAAACATTAGAAGCTGGTTTCTTGGCTGGTATTGTTTTTCAAACCAAGTTCATATGTTCTTTTCCTGTAACTTTGGCCTTCTTAATTACATTTCTTTTAAATCTGCTAAATTAACAACTCCTTTCTATCTTCTCTTTAAAGGATTGTCATCTTCATCTGAACAACTCATTTTTAACAAAGAAATTTGTAAGTCACAAGCGAAATGTTATTATTTTATCTTACTAATGTTGACCGCAGAAAGGAAACAAGTTCCAGACGTGTTTTTTTTCTGTAGTAAACGCAAAATGTTATTATTTTAGGTTACTAATGTTAACCTCAGAAAGGGAACAAGTCTCAGACGTGTTTCCTTTCTGCGGTAAACGCAAAATTCAAACTGATACTATGCCTTTAAAAACGATGGCAGCTTTATCCCTTTTAGCAGTAAATGGTGTGTCTACCCATTTAGAACTGATTCAAATTAAAAAATGAGTTTTTGAGTTTTGTGGACTTGTTCCCTTTCTGCACTAAGCAATTCATATTCAAAAGAATGAAAAACTTGTTGAAAGATTTTAGTAAATTGTTTTCTAAATAAGGATAAATAATTAACTAAATACTTTTATGGATATTTGTTTTAATTTGCAAAAGATTTATCGCTTTGACTTTAATAAAATGACCATATCCAATTTTGTCGAAACGGTTCGTAAACCCAAATACTATTCACAATTTTGCGGACACCGTATCGGTAGATTTACTAAAAAGAAAGTTTCCATTTAAAAGACAAATTTTAGAGTAAGATACTATTAAAATAACAGTAATCTACTGTTAAAAAAATTTTAGAAAGCGGGAAAAATGTTTTTCAAAATTTTTACTATAATTTAAAAAACTTGACTGCACTTTTTTAACAGTATACACACATACACTCACACACACGCACTCAAATATTTACGTCATTAGCCATAAATTAGAGCTCACTATTTATTTAATTTTTAAATCCTGTTTGATTGAAATTAATTTAAAAACTAATATATTTTTTTACGATTTTATTATTATTAAATAATAAGTGTCTGTTTACTGTTTTATTGACATGTGGTTTCCTTAAAATTTATTTTGTACTCCTAATCTAAATATTTAATAACAACTACTATCAAATTTTTGTTGGTCAAAAGTTTAGGCTCACTGCTTTGTTTTTAAAATTTAAGTAATATATTCATGATTTTTTTCAATAATTTTGATTTTATTATCATCTGCATTTATTATTTCTGATGTTTTTTTGTTTTTTGTTTTAAATAGTATTAATAAAAACACGAATAAATTAAATAATAAAAAAGTTACAAATTGAGCGAAGAAATACAGCATAAAACTCCAAAATCACGGTCGAGAATCTCTAAAAAAACACCTTACGAATCAATTTTTTCTTCGAGACCAAGGACTTTCTCATCGTCAAATAGCAAATAAGTTAAATATTGCATTTTAAATTGTTGCACGTATTTTAAAACGTTTTACTGAAACAGGTGATATTAGGGATCGGCGAAGATCTGGTTGGCCAACTGTAACAACGCAAAGAAATGAACGTTTATTGATTCGTTTAATGAAACATGACAGAAAATCATCATCAAGTGCTCTCTGCCATAAATTAAAAAATACATCTGGAACAAAAGTGAGTTCAAGAACTGTTAGAAGAATTCTTCATAGAAATAAATATATGTGGTGATCTGCATGCAAGAAGCCAAGACTTTCAAAGAAACAGCAAAAAGCAAGGATTGCATGGTGCAATCCTTGCTTTTTTCATTAACATAAAAATTGGCCTGATTGCAAGTGGCGAAATATTATATTCTCTTACGAAATGAATGTTGAGGTAAATAGGTGAAAATGCTGTTTTATGCTAAGGCGATCGGCTTAAGAGAGATTTGCTTCGAATTGTACATTAAAACGAACTAAGCAAGGTAGTGGAAGTATAGGCATTGAGCCTGCATAAATTATGAAGGACTTGCATGCTATCAATTATATGAAGGTAGACTCAATGCTGATAGATATATTGAAATTTTAGATAATTGCCTTCTTCTCTCAATCGATACATTTAACGAAGAAAAAGTAATATCATATATCAACAAGATTATGCGCCATGCCATACAGCAAAAATGTGCAAACAATGGTTTGTCGACAACCAAATATTGATAATGTCTTGGCCTGCTAACAGCTCTGACATAAATTGTATAGAAAATGTATGGTCATGGTTAGATCATCATCTTGGAAAAATCGAAATTTTAAATGTTGAGCAATTAAAAATTAAAATGAGGAAACTGCTTGTGCTTAAGTAATAACTCAAAATCTTGTAAATTCGATGCCAAAGAGAGTAAACCAATACTTACATTAGAAAGGAGGTTCTACAAAATATTAGAATGCTTTTTTTAGTGTTTTCCATTTGTAAGTTGCTGCTCTTATATATAATTTGAAATATAACCTTAACTTTTATCCAACCTTTTTTTCAAAATAGTATAACATGTTTCATTATTTTTCATTTTATGGTATCAAGACCATTATGTTTAAATTTATTTTTTTGATTTCCATAATGTACGTAGATTTTACTTATAATATTAAAAATAAAATATGAAAAAAAAGTTTTGTTTTCAATTCATTTTATTTTGAATTAATGTTTTATAAAAAAAAAAAGTGAGCTCTATTTTATGGCAAATGATGTATATATATATATATATATATATATATATATATATATATATATATATATATATACATATATATATATGTATATAAATATATATACATTTATATATATATATATATATATATATATATATATATATATATACATATATATATATACTACATTACTAGGCTTTTCTGAATTTGAAAGAGCGCATTTTCAAATTGTACGCGGTCATTAGAGAAAGATCTATCAAGCATGTTAAAACTTTTTACTTTTTGGAATTTAATTATTTTTTATTAGTTTAGAAATATTACATAAAGAATCATATTAAAATAAATAATCATCGTTATATTATAACTCATATTATATTTAGATCATATTGTAATTAAATATTATAGTATAGACCATATTATAATAGAAGTAAGTATAGAAAACATTTTGGCAATTTATACATAACAATTTTATTAGATATAAAGTAAAAAGTATCATTCCTTTTATTTTTTTAAATTTTTTACATTCTGGTTCTTTTAGTTTTTCTTTTAGCTTTATTTTATTTTAGCAGTTTTGTTTTTACTTTTTTATTTTTTAGAAGGAAAATAAGGTATGGAGGGTACATGAGGGTATTGAGGTATGGAGGGTACATGAGGCCTAATTATTTTTTATGCATTTTTTGTGCAACAAAAAAGTTATACTAATGCTTTTTCCATAAATTATTACTACTGTGAAATTTCTGTGATTATTTTAACTGTTTATGTTCTTTTTTGGATAATTTAGAAAAAAAAATTAAAATTTTGTGCCAGCACTGGCATGACATGTCACATAATGTTGTATATAAAGATTCAATTTTGTTAAGAAGAATACTGGTCTTATGAAAAAAAAATTAAAGGCAAAGAGTATTGTTTGTATATATATATATATATTTATATATATATATATATATATATATATATATATATATATGCATATATATATATATATATATATATATATATATATATATATATATATATATATATATATATATATATATATATATATATATATATACTTTTTTTGTTTGCACGTTTCAAGTTATATATGTTTATTGTTTGCATATATGCTTTTTTAATAAGTATGTGTATGTGGTAATATTTACTTTATAGCTGTTTTATCGATGTGTTTTTATAATAATGTAAAGTGTTTATTTATTGTTTGTGTATGTGTTAATATATGGTATATAATTGTTTTTTAAATTTTTTTAAATTTAGAACGTAATTTTTTGTTTAAACATCTTCAAGCTGATATGTTGTTTTTTTTAAAGTCATAAGATTGATGTATAATTTACTTTAAATGACAGTTTTTTCTATTTAAAAATTATTTGTTTGTGTTGTTTAGAGTAGAAAAAAAAAATTATATAGAAAAGATTTTTTGTTACTACTTTTAATTAAAAGTGAAATTTAAATGGATGATATTAGGCTAGAAGCAGATATTAGTTTAGAAAATGGAATGTTAATAGGCAATTTAATCGTCGCAGAAATGAAAGAGATAGGCTTAGGCAAAATCAAATTAATAATCAACAAAATGATAGATATGCTGCTCAGTAAGCAGCAAATATTATGGACCCAAAAGAGGAGAGCTTGGTTAAGCGAGTTGAAAATATTCGTCACAGAAATATAAGAGACTTAGGCAAGATGAAATCAATAGTCAACAAAATACTAGATATGCTGCTAGACACAAAAGAATGCATTGTATAGCACGAAGTAATACTATTCCAGATTATAATTGTTTAGGAGAAATTAGTGATATTTGTCAGCATTGTGGTGCTAAGAAATTTCCTGATGAAACACTTTTTTTATGTTGCCATAATGAAAAGGTAGTTTTGTCGCAACCTTTACCATTTCCACAAGCTTTATTTAAAGAAAATTATGCAGACGGAAATGCGAATCTAAATTTTTTTAAAAAACATTACAATTTATAATGCCTGTCTTTCTTTTGCTTCATTTAAAGCCAATGTACTTTAACCCATGAATCGTGGGCCGCCATGTTTTAGAATATATGGTCAAGTTTTTCATCGTATAGATAATCTTAGGTCAAATCAAGATGTTCCGCTGACATATTGTCAATTATACATCTATGATCCACTTGCAGCAGTAAACAACGTGGTAATGATCTTTGCTTAAATGATTTAATGTTTTGATTTCAAACTATTATTAGTGAAGAGAACTTATTTGCTCTTGCATTTAAAAACATGGCTGAAGTAGAAGATGGAGAAATTCATTGAGTAACTATAGAAGGCTGTAAGAATGTCTTTACTTGAAGGGCAAAACAGACGTTACTATAGTCTCTCTTTACATAATGAAGTTGCAGTTGTATTTGTTGGTGAAGATGGTGCACCACCTGTTTCCGGAGAGGTTTTTTTTTACCCAAGCGTTCATCCTCTCAAAATTATATCAAGTATATCTGCCAACTTAGATCCTATGGTTTATCCTCAATTTTTTCTAAGGGGTGATTCTGGTTGGCGTAATCAATTGGTTCACAACCCTGAACCTGCTACATTTGTTTGAAATCATGTCACATTATCAGTATTACAATTATAAACTTTCAGTTAAAAAACTGTTTTTTTTACTCTTTTATGACAAAAAAAACTGTTTCAGCAATATGCTGTTGATTCGTATGTTAAAATTGAAGTCCAGCGCCTTGCTTTCATCAGAAATAACCAAAACAAACTGAAAAGCGAGCAATATGATGCAATACAAGGAATGTAAACAACCTTGGAAACGATCATAATGTAAGACCAGGGCGTTTGTAATTTTGCCATCAACATATGTAAGAAGTCCTAGATCTTTGAAAGAAAACTTTAAAGATAATATGGCTATAATTAAAAATATGGTAAACCAGATCTTTTCATTACTTTTACTTGTAACCCAAAATGGCGCGAGATAACTGAAAATTTATATCTAGGTCAGAAAGCACATCATAGACCTGACTTGGTTACTCAAGAATTTAAACTCAAATTAAATAACTTTCTCAATGACGTTTCTAAGCACAATGTATTAAGGAAAGTTGTTATACATGTTCAGGTTAATGAATTTCAAAAGCGTGGTTTGCCACATATTAATATTTTACTTCACTTTGCAAATGATGATAAGCTTGAAACAGCACAGGTTATCAATAATATAATATCTGCAGAAATTTCAGATTCAATTGTTAATCGTGATCTTTATGACCATGTTAAAACTTGCATGATTCACAGTCCATGTGGCATACTGAATCCAAATTCTCCCTGAATGAAAGGTGGGATGTGCAGCAAAAATTATCCTAAAGAATTTAATTCTAACACAGTAGCAGTTCATAATGGTTACCCACGTTATAGACGTCGCGATAATGTTTTGGTTATCAATGTTAAAGATTACAATGTAAATAACCGCTGGGTGGTACCTTACAATTTATGGTTATCGAAGAAATATCAAACTCAAATTAATGTTGAAGCTTGCATGTCTATTACGACAGTGCCAATATTTTAATATTTAAACAAATTAATCATGATGCAATAAACATTTTTTTAGACTGTCGTTATGTTAGTGCACCTGAAGCATTGTGGCGAATTTTCGAGTATCCAATAAGTCAAATGTCACACACTATTATACGCCTTAAAGTTTATCTAGCTTTAAATCAGTTAGTGTATTTTAAAGAAGGGGAAGAATAAATGGCTTTAGATTGCGCAGCTTAACGTTATACGCACTTAACGACATGGTTTAAGTTAAATACTGAAAATGAAAGTGCACATTGCTATTCGTATACCAATGTGCCTTATCACTTTATACTTGATAAACAACATTGTAAATGGAAGGTTAGACAGAAGGGTGGTAATAAGGTGATATTAAGTATGTATAAAGTTAATCTAATTGAAGATTTATTTTTTCTGAGACTGTTACTTTTGCAGACAAAAGGAGCAACATCTTGGAAAGATGTGCGTACACTTAATGGCATTGTTCTTAAAACTTTACGTGAAGCATGTATTTTAAAAGGTTTATTGCAAGACACTGAATGGCAGAATACTCTTTCTGAGGCGGTATTAACGCATATGCCAAAGCAAATTCGACAGTTGTTTAGAATAATTTTGACCTTTTGTGAACCTGACAATTCTTACATCTCTAAAATACATACAAAGCTATTATGATGAAAGATTTTTCAATCAATTAAATGTATATAATGATATCCTTGCTGCACTGAATGAACAAACTAATGTAGTAAATCAACTTTCTAGATTGTTTTTCATGGATGGACCAGCTGGTAGTGGAAAAACCTTTTCGTGTATTTATTTGATTGCTAAAACCTTAAGTAGGGACTTTAAATCTGCTACAGCTGCATGGACTGGCGTAGCAGCAACTCTTTTTACAAATGGATTTGCATGGCATGGGTTATTCAAATTTCCTGTTCCAGTATTGGATATAAAATAGGTAATATAACTCTAACTCTATACACGGGCATTTTTAAGACAAGTTACTGTGTTTTTGCTTGATGAAACATCTATGATACCTAAACATGCCTTAAATGCAATTGATAGGTTGTTAAAAGATATTTGCAACAACAACTTTCCGTTCGGAGGAAAGTCATTCTTTTTGGTGGTGATTTTCTGTAAATTCTGCCTGATGTTTAAAGAGGACAAACAGTTGAAATAGTAGAATTATGTATAAAATGTTCTTTACAGTGGGAATGAAAGCAGTAGTTTGCATTAACTGAAAATATGAGAGTATAAGATGGGGAAGAAGAATTTTCCCAATGGATACAAAATCAGTAAAGAAATTTATAACTTTTTTGTTGCCGCTTTTTTTTCGGTGATTTTTTTCATTTTTTTATGTTCTTATATTTGCAATTTTTTTTAACTTGTAGTTTTTTTTTGACAATATATTATGTTAAATATTTGATTTTTGGTCTTTTTTAATTAAAATTATAACTGTTTTTTCATAATTAAACTTAAATATATTTAAATTGATCTTTATACAATTATCATAATGTATTGATTCTACATTCTATTGTTAAAAAATTATTAATTAGTGGTTTAATTTATTGAACTCGCTGCTTTAAAATTCACTATGAGCCAAGAATTTCTGCAAGAATTTTCATGATATTTTAATGATAAACTATCATTAAAATATCATAAAAACATTGATATACAATTTAAAAAATATCTTTAAATAAATCAAAATTAAACATATAAACACATAAAATATGATTCATACCATTCAAAAAAAAATACCACTGTATTTAAATGCAGTAAACAGATTGATGAAATGTACTTTTTTTGATTTTAACGAGAAATAAATAAACAAAAAACTAAATTTAAATATAATTCAAAGTTAGTAATAATTTATATTGTATAAAAATACATTATAATTCTAGCTAAAAAGAATAAGACCACTTTTTTCAAAATCAATTATAAATAGAGATGACTATAGTTCATCAGTTTTGGTTACCATTTTTAACATAGTATGTGGTTCGTTTACCATTTATTTGAATAATTCCTACTACTTGAGCACGATCCCAAGATACTTCAAGAGAAAGTTTTCTTCTGCAAAATTGGATGGGTTGTTTATAAATCTAAATAATAAATGCTTTTTTTGTTGCTCAATTAGTTTTTTAATCTTGCATCCTGAGTTTTTTACCATTAAGTCTTTTTTTCTTTTTTTTCCGTTTTTAACAGCTGCATCACGTAAAAACGAGTTTTTAAACTATTACTCAAATTACATAAAGATTGTTTGTTTGGTATTAAATTTGCTTCAATGACGATATTAGATTTTCATACAATCCCTCCCAAGACAAATTTCTTCTTTTAGCTCCTTCTAGCTCTGTTTTACAAAAAAGTGTTTTGTCTCATTCCACACCTAAGATGACACGATTAAAATTAAATTAGGCAAGAAGTACTTTAGATTTTAATGATTCTTCCGTATTATAAATTGATTCTTCTACTTCTTGCAATGAATTCCATGCTTTTACATTTAAATTTATTAAGTTATTACAAGCTGCAACTTTATTTGGTGTAGTTTAATTTCTTTTATATCTTTTTTTTATTGCTTTCCTAGAAGACAGATAGCTTTACGTTTTTTAAGAGCTTTTTTTTTCATCATACTTGTGTTTCATCACAGATACTTTCGTTCTTGAATAATCAAGTAGCTTTTTTCTCTCTTCGTCTGTTTTGCTATTAGGACATTCTAATATTTGATTCTGAGACCATATTGTCAAAGCCTGTATAGTTTGAACATTTGCATTTGGTTTTGTACGTATCATTAATTCCAAAATGGCAAAGCTACTTTCTGATGCTTTGTTTGTAACAGGGACATTAGAAGTCGTCTTAGCAACCAAATCAGGAGGATTTCGATATCTACCACTAAATAACTAACCAGCACACTGACTTTCCAAAGTAACAAGAGTAGCATGAAAAACAACTTCAAGTGATTGTACAGTCAAAGAATCAAACTCATCATTTTGTATGTCTTCAAACATACAAAATGATTAATCTTCTTAATCAAGATGGTTTGCATAAACCATATCTTGATTAAGAAGATTAGTATCTTCCAAAAACTTTTGTTTGCAAACAATAAAGAAGAAGCATCCCTTACAAAGTGTTTAAAGTCTGATTTTCAAACGAGATATGGAGGGGTTTGATAGCAAATTGCTATCAAGTGATTCAATTATTCTCCACATAGGCCTGTAAGTAGTTTTTTAATGATTACTAATGCACGAACTTCAGCAATAAATACAAGATTTGTGATATTTTTCTTTGTAGCCTCTAATAAATTGTATGGATTTGGCCACGCATTAGGAAATTCTATTATTGCATCCTTGTGATAATATGGGTAGCAGCATTATAATAAAAAATATTAAAACAAGTTTCAAGAAATGGAACAAAAAATAACTTTTCATTACTAGAGGAAAGAAAAAAATTAAAATATGAAGAAACACCAGCTTTCTCACTACTCCTTGAATGAAATGCCTAACATGCGGTATGAACCAACCTTGCAACGCCACTTTCTTTACTAATAAAAGCAATCCCTTACAAAGAGTTGAAAGTCTGATTTTCAAACGAGATAGAAAGAGGTTCGATAGCAAATTGCTATCAAGTGATTTAATAATTCTCCACAATGGGCCTGTAAGTTGTTTTTTAATGATTTTTAATGCACTTACTTCAGCAATAAATACAAGATTTATGATATCTTTCTTTGTAGCCTCTAATAAATTGTATAGGTTTGGCCACGCATTAGGAAATTCTATTATTGCATCCTTGTGATAATATAGGGTAGCGGCATTATAACACAAAATATTGAAACAATTTTCAAGAAATGGAACAAAAAACAACTTTTCATTACTAGAGGAAAGAAAAAAATTAAAATATGAAGCAACACCAGTTTTCTCACTACCCCTTGAATGAAATGCCTAACATGCGGTATGAACCAACCTTGCAACGCCACTTTCTTTACTAATAAAAGCAAAAACATTTTCATAATTATCTTATAACAAAAATGTTTCAAAAGAATTCAAAACTTTGTTAGCTTCAGATGCGAAATTGGTAAGCAAATGGAGTTTGCAGAAAAAAACTACTCGTACCCTTTATATTATCTTTGACATCTGAAGAAAGTAAATCCCAATTATTGATTGCAATTTGCGAAAGTTTTTCTTTTAATGCTTTTAATTGTGAGTTAAATAGAGGAATAACTGGACCAATGTCAGACACTGTTGATTTAATTGATATTATTAGCATTGCAAAATTGAGTTCTTTTTCCATAACAGAATTGCTTACATCGCACAGTGGGGCAGAGTAGCTTTAAAACTTCCCAATTGTATATTTTTTTAGTTTTAAACTTTTAAGTTAAATAATTATTTTAAGGGCTTTTGTTAGACCTAAGGAAAGTAATTTTTAAATTTTTTCATATTTGTTTAATAATAATAGACACAGAAATATTGTATTTTTAAGTAATTTCGAGTAATTTTTTTCTAAAAAACCGGTAAGCAGAAAAAAAGTAAGAAAAATAGATCAAAGACTTGAAAGATAATCAAAAGTGTTTTAAACAATTTATTGAAATAAATTACAGCAATTTGAATTTAATGAAAAAAAAACTTGAAAAAATTAACTCTAAGAAAAAACCTAAAAACTCAAAAAAAATTCGAACTGTTTAAAAAAAAATTCTAAAATTAAAAAGTATTTTAAGAATTAAAAAAGGAAATTTTCTAAAGAATTACCCATCTAGGTTTATCATCTTAATAGAATAAAAAAAAATATCATCATCATACCCACAACATCATCATCATCATCATCATCATCATCATCATCATCATCATCATTATCATCATCATCATCATTATCAT
Source organism: Hydra vulgaris (assembly GCF_038396675.1). Classification (NCBI taxonomy): domain Eukaryota; kingdom Metazoa; phylum Cnidaria; class Hydrozoa; order Anthoathecata; family Hydridae; genus Hydra; species Hydra vulgaris. The sequence goes on along the minus strand of NC_088931.1, from coordinate 32,257,383 downwards.
CATCTTGAAGATTTACATATACATCTGGAGGTTTCAGTGAATCTAGTGCTTCTTTTAGAAGTTTGTGTTACTTTTATTATGTTATATACGCTTACTGGAGATATCAGGATCAGAATTCAATAAAAAGAAGTTAAAAGTAATCTAAATTTGTGTCCTCTCGACTTTATTTTCTAGAGTAATTTTTACTCTACTTTTTAAAGTCTTTATTGCAAGCTTTCTGTGCTTTCTCAGTCAATTGGTTTATTGGCAACAATGCAAAGGATATAATTTCAGGATCATGTATAATTTTCAGGATCATGTATATTTATGTAATGTAAAAGGCATATTGTATCGAGGATACTTTTCCACAAAGTATCTTGCCGTGTTAAAAGCGAGTAATCTGAATTTATTTACATTAATATTATATCCGCTCTCCACTGCTATCATAACTGTATGCATATCAAAACTATTAATCAAAACTTTATTTATTTTAGTTATAGCAGCTAAAATTTCTGCCTTTTTAAAGAAGAGTCTAGCTGTGTTTCCATCATTAGTATTGCCGAATCCTGGTTTCGGTTATTCAATGATCAAACCACACTGCTCTCTAAATTCTTTTTGAATTCTATCTTTATTACTTGCAACAATTTCTTTCTCACTTCCACCAGCCTGCCACTTCTAAATTGGTAGTTTATAAGCCAAGTGCAAAATATATTCAAAGATTGTTCATGTAGCACAGATAAGCCAAAACCCAACTTTTCAGTTTTGATATTCTTTCGAACCATTTGTTCAATATCATTAAATTGCTTTGATGTTGCGCCACATATAAACATTTTTGGGTGGAAGTAGTGTCTGTCAGTGCATTACATACTTTTCTTTCTACCATACAAAAAAATAAAGTATGAAATACTTTAACTTTTTGAATGCCTTTCTTCAAATAGACACTTTGTACTAACAAAACTTTTTGTTTGCTCATCTATCCTATTTTTTCTACAATTGCTTCTATCTTTAGCTCTTTTATAAACTCATTTTTAAGAGGCCTGCAATATCTTGTTGATGAAAGACATGTATTCGATTAAATAATTTTCACCAGAAACAAGACGAAGAAGGACAAAACATGTTAGAAAAACAGCTGAATTGCTGGCTTAGGAATCATAGAATGCCTAATTATATGAACTATGACCTGAAGAGCCATCAAATCCCCACCTTGAAATTTATTACATATGGTCTCATTCGTTTTTTTAAAAGTTTTAATAAGAAGTGTCACTACTACAAGTAAACGCTCCTCTGTGTAGTTAAGCAAAGCTTCCAAGGAAACTGAAGCATTAGTTTCTGCAACATTAATATACGTAGGATAACAGAGTTTCTTAGCTGCTTGAACTTTTTTGTATGAGGGAAACTTTTCAGGGACACTTTTTCTTAAAATATCATATTGAAACCTGGATAATTTTGCATCCACTAAAACAGTTAATGCATCTTCACTTGACATCTGCTGTTGTGGTTCAAGTATTTTTTTATATGCCATCCTATATTTTTTTGCACGCATTGAACTTTTCATGATTTTTTTCAAAAGTTTTGATGTCTGTGAGAGTCCTTCAGTTTTCAAACTTTTTTGGAAAGCATAGATTAAAGCGAATAGAGAATTGGTCTCACATAAAATTTCAGATTTTCTTTGAATTGTTTGCTCAGAAAAGTTTGATTTTTTGTACTTATTTACATTACTGCAAATTCTTACCAATATTTATTGAATTTTCAAATCTTTCAAGCATTCTACATGACGTCTTCCAACGAGAAATATACTGATGCAAAAATAATGCCATTGTTTGATTTAATGCATTCAAATGTTCTTCTTCACATTTTGTTAATTTTCTAATATGTACATTCAAAAATCGAAAAAGTTCATCCATTTCATTACATCCAGATTTTCAGTTTATATCGGTGTTTGGAAGAACGCACTCCAAATGGAACTGATTCCTGGAACTAGTTCTTTTTTTGAGGAATGAAGCTAGGAACTAGTTCCTTTTAAAATAACGGAAAAAGAAAAGAGAACGAAATCTTTTTTGAAAGAACATGAACGAAAAGTAATAGTCCCTAAAAACGAAGATTAAATCAAATCTAAGTTTAGTTTCAGTCAGCCAATAGCCATAACTACTAATTTTTAATCTAAACCAATTGTCGGTTAGTTCAGAATTAGTTCATATTTAGTTGGCCATATATACTAAATTTTAAACTATATTGGTTACCAATATAGTTTTAAAGTTAGTACATGTTACCAAATATATCCGATAAATTCCTTGTAAAATATAGTTTTCAACATAATTTGATTGCACGCGGTTCTCGTTTGCAAAATGAATCCAATCACAAAAGTTTTTGGTGATTTTGTAGTTATTAAAAACGTTAGTGATGGCAAATAAAATAGTAATACTGTATTTAGTGGTAAGTTTGTACCAAACATGACCTTACTTTTTATCTATTTTATTTTGGATTGACTTTAGTTAGTTATTTACAAAGTAAGTTTATTAACTAACGTCCTTAACGTAAGTCTTTTAGTTGCTAAGATTTGTAATTTATTTGCTAAGTTAGTAAGACTTAACTAAAGTCATAAGCAGGGCCAGTGCAAGGGCCAGGCGAGTTATGCGGGCGTATAGGGCGCAGCGCTTGCGTATCTAACTTCTTTTTTATCTTTTTTTTTTCAAATCATAATTTTGATTTTGCAAAAACAAACTTTAATATTATTTTTAGCGTCCATAATGTGCACATAAACTGAGTTGTTTACATATTAGGGGGGCCAAAGTTTATATACTAAACCAGTCATGTCGAACTCAATATGGTATAGGGTTTTTCAAAAACAGTGGTTTTGAAAAACAGCTGTTACTGTTTTTCAATATAAAATTCTACTGTTTTTTAAAATTTTATAAGAAATTAAAGTAATGACACAAGTTAAGGAGCAAAAAACGTCAATGTCCGTATATTTGTCAATGTCGTTTACAAAAATAAATTTAGAAGCTTTACTTGAAAAAGACTAAATAAATAAAGCTATTAAAAAACGCAATTTTTGAATTTTATTAAAGGATGAAAAACTTTAACTATTTATTCAGCTATTCGAATACAACCTACAATTTTTTCTTCATTTTTTATAATAAAATTTTAAAAAGTCAAGAGCCTTAAGTGACTCGTCGGACAAACGCGATCTAATTTTTGTGCAAAAATTTGTGCAAACTGAAAAAACACGCTCAACGTCAGTTGATGTTGGTTTAATACTTAAAAGTGCATTGAATAATTTTTGAAGGTTTTCTGTACGTTGTCCAGTGTTCTTATAAAGAGTGAATTCCGATTTTAGCCATTTGAAATCTGATCCAGTTGTTGTTGTTTTATGTTCTTTACGAAGAAGCAAGTTTAATTCGTCGTTTAGTGATAGACTAACATTTTCAGATTCGGATTGTATCGACTCATCTATTTCAGTTTCTTCATCAAATCCAAACAATCGAGAAGCAAGACGACCGGCAAATATCAATGTTGCTTTTGTTGGAGTGTTTGAAGGATCTTTTAAACTCTTTAAAAGATTCATAACATCCTTGTTCAATCTTTCATCAGTACGGATTTTTAAGTTACTGTACAATTCTTCACTGATTTTGCTGTTGATCACTGACAATTTTTTAAACATAAACTCCAAAATTAATTCAGCACTTGCTAATGTTGCATCTTCCTGACTTAAACGTTGAACTGCAAGTTTTATCGGTTCCATAGCATCATAAAGATTACGAAGAGCAATAAAATCAATTGAATCCAAAATGTGTGTCGCATTGAACTCAAATAAAGTCTCTCGATTTGCAATTTCAGTCTTAATAATCGAGTCCAACATGGTTGGAATTGAATTCCAGCGAGTTTTTACATCAAGATGTAGTTTAATTTCACGTCCTGTTAAAGCTTTCACTTTACTCAAAAAAATGTTGTTGCGAACTGTTGAATTTTTTATGAATTTGACAAGCTTTCGAGAATTTTTAAGCAAATCGTGATAACTAATTTCAGATTGTTCAATGTCGTCATCATTTAGCAAATCAAGGCAATCATCAAAGCAATCACTTTCATCAGATTCATCGCTATCAAAATAGTGTTCCTCAATTTCATTCTCTTTCTTATATAAAGTATCGCAGACGCCCAAATGTAGAGCATGGTTTAGGCAAAACTGACCTATTATATCCACAAGTCTAATGAATTTTTTATTCACTGCTGCTCCATCCTGAGTTGAGCCAACAATATCTTTGTTCATGTCAATTCCAAATTCAGTTAAATGTTGTTTCATAGCGACAACCATGTCTTCAGCAGAACAAGATCCAACAATGCGAACAAGACCAGTTTTAATAGTGACTTTATCATCACTGCTGTGTATATTAGTTCCAAAGAATCGTCTTTCTCTTATTGTTGTATATTCGTCTACGCACATACTGAATTTTGCTCCATTAGCAAGTTTTTCCTTAATTATTTCAACAACTTTTGCTTTCTTCTCGTTAAAATCTTCAATAATTAATTTCATGACATCACGTTCATTAGCTGGAAGTCAAAATCAATTCCATGTGTCTTAAGATGTGCTTTCAAAGTAGTTGTAGAATTTCCAGAACAGACAATGATTTTGTTGCATCGCGAGCATTATCCTTCGAGAGATTTTGTTTTTGGATTTTTTCATTTTGTAGCAAAATCCCATACTGACGACATTGCTGAAATATATAAGCATTGTTATTGTATTCTTAAATCAAATTAAAATGATTTAATACGTACTGTTAAATGGTTACTTTTAAAAACACCCAAGATTTTACTTTCTTCTCTTTGAAAAACACAAGGAAAAACACTAACTTATCACCAATACGTAAAAATTTTTAAACATGAAAAAGTTGTTAAAAACAGTATCAACAGTTCTAAGAAAACAGCTGTTTACTGTTTTTCATTTTTGACCAAAAAACAGCTGTTTTACTGTTACTGTTAAACAGTAATGAAAAATCCTAATTTGGTATGGGGGCCGCTTTAGCCTAAGGAAATATTGTAAGGGCCGCTCAAGCTAATACTTATTTTTCTGATGAATGAAGTGTAACTCTTCAACCCAAACTGTCCTTTTGCTAAGGTTTGATGTGAAGTAAACAAGATTATAATTATATTTAAAATCTACCAAATCACTGCAATATTATTAAAAAAAGTACAGAAGTTTAATTTTGCGTTATTTATTACATTCAATAAGAACACAATAAAAATGAACAAGGAGTATTTTGTAATAGTAATAACAAACATTTAAAATATTGCATTTTCCAGAAATTTGACATCTTTTATTCGCTGAAAGCTTAATAAGGTCTGGTTTTATGTCTTGGCTAGCTACCACTTTCATCATGGAAGACCAATGTTCATCAGTAAGCCTGGACCTCTCAGGGGATTCATTTCGTTTTATGTGCGAAAAAAGTTGCTCATAAAGATAAGTACTGCCAAACATTGCACATATTTGACAAGCAAATTGAACCATCTTGGGAAATTGATGTGGTGGTAAAAATGATTAAAACATGGGTACACTAACATCAGTAAATTGTTGTTTGAGAACAGAATCACACTGAAGTTCAATTAATTCCATTTGCATATCTTCTAATTCCATTTTCAGATCTTCAAAAGTAAAGTTAAATGGTGAGGTAAACAAAGCAAACTTTGGTTCACTTTTTTTGAAATCTTGAAATCTTACTTCAAAGTCTTGTTTTATATTGTTTATATTTTTTGAGTAGCTACTGAATATAAAATTTGGGTCATGCAGCTTCATAGACTTGCACGTCTCAAAATGTACCAAATTTTCTTGTTCAATTTGGCGTTCCCAGAGTAAAAGCTTGGTTTGAAAGCTCTGTAATTGTCAAACATTGTGGTGAGCAATTCTTTCCTTGCAAAATAATGTTCAGATCATTCAAGTGTTTTGTGATATCAACTAGAAAAGCTAAATCTTGAAGAAACTTGGTATTTTTTATATCTGAAATATCTTGCCCTTTTGTTTCCAAAAATTGAAATATTTCAGTCTTCAGATGATTGAATGCTTTGAGTACTTTTTGATATGATAACCATCGAACTTCTGTGTAATATGGTAAATTCTTATATTCACTGTCATTTTCATTCAACAATGAAACAAACTGATGATGATTTAGTCCTCTTGCTCTAATAAAGTTGACAACAGATGCTATTCTTTTAATAACAATCCAGATCAATTGTTTTTCCGCATAATACTACTTGGTGAATGATACAATGAAAATTGTTTATTTTTTTTCCAATTTTCTCATTTAATTTACCAACAAGACCCTTCTTCGAACCAATCATAGCAGGTGCTCCATCAGTAACTATAAACACAAGTTTAATAATTGGAAGTTTATACTTGTCGAGTATTTTTTCAATCTCTAAAAAAATGTCGTCATCTGTTTTTGTACTATGCATTGGCATCAACTCTAGAAGTTCTTCTGTAATGTCATATTTGAAACTGCAACCTCTGATAAAAACAGACAACTGTGCAACATCTTTGACATCTGTACTTTCATCAAAAGTAATTGAAAAGGCCTGAACGACCTTGCAGATTTTTGTTAACTGACTTCTCAAATATGTTGCTATGTCATTTACACGCTCAGCAATTGTATTTCTTGAAAGGCTTATCTTGTTAAAATCTTTCATTTTTTCAGGGCAAAGAATATTTGCAGTTTCAATTAGGTAGTTTTTGATAAATACATCTTCATTGAAAGGTCTGGAATGAAATGCAATTAAATGTGCCAGATTATAATTTGCTTTGACTACGAGTTTATTTGATTTGTTCACAAAATAAAAAATATTTTGTAGCTTTTTTAGTTTGGCTTTTAGTTCATTTAATTTGTCTGTCTTTATATCTTTTTGATAAATTTCAAATAAATATTTGTTGACAAATCAGACAAATAACACTTTTAATAATGCTAGTAAAAAAGTATAGCACTTTCGATTTTGATTGAAAAACTCTTTTTTCATCTTCAATTTTACGTTTTCTGCTTGCACTTAGTTTTGAATGGGACGTGACAATAACAAAAAATAAAGATAGCTCAATATTAAACAACGTAAAGCTGAACAATTACTCCAAAAACGAAAATTAATTAGTATTCATGTCCTTTTTTAATAAAGGAGTTCAGAAAATTATTTGTGATTTTTTTTGTCGTTGTTTTTAATTAAACATTTTTGAAATGCGTCTGCGGGCCGCCATATGTAATAAAATGATAAAAATGGTGGGGGCCGCCATAAAAGGTCTTGCGGGCCGCACGTGGCCCGTGGGCCGCCACTTTGACATACCTGTGCTAAACTATTGATTTTTTACATTTTTCTAGCACTTCAATGAAAAAATAATTAGATCAAGGATAGTAGTTATTTAGTTATTTGAAAAAATAAGTTTGTGAGTTAGTTGTTAATTTAAATCATTTTTTTTTAATGTTAAATGTTTATTGTAATCGTAGACTCACATTAAGGGGCGCCAAAGTTTATATTTTAAACGATTGATTTGAATGTACTTGCTCTGCACTTCAATGAAAAAGTAGTTATAGGAAAAACTAGTATTCAGTTACCTATTTGAAAAAATAAGTTTGTGAGTCATCATAGCAGAAAAATTTTTTTTTGGGGTTTCTTAAATAGAAAACACAACTCAGATAAAGAGAAAAAGGACAAAAGACAAGCAAAGACATTGATTAAATTTTTTTTTAAGTTGAAGGAAAAAGATCCAAACAATAATCAGTAGCAATTGCAGTTATGCTATGATATAAGAGTGCATTTATTACTATCAAGTTTGTTTATAAATATAAAGAAGTAATAAGTTAAAGTGATAATAGACCTTTATTTAAGCCTTAACAACCATTGTGTACAATTTTTTAATATTTCTTTCTAGATGTTGGTTGTTGGGTGTACTTATATCTGAAATAGAAATAAAACAACACGTACTCTCAGAGCAAAATACGTCAGAAGACAACTCACAGTCTCAAGACTTAAAAGGCATTATTAATGAAGCAGTTAAAGCTGAATCGTTTTCTGTACATGAGCGCTTTAATTTACAACTAAGTACCATTACGGGTGTTTTGATTTTGTTTCATTAAAGGTTTAGCCTTTTCTTGAAAAAACAAATTTTTAAAAAAATACAGTACTTTGTACTGTATTTTTTTAAATGCTTTTGTTTTAGAGCAAGTTTGTTTTAAAAACTTGTTTTAAAAGAAAAACTTTCTTTTAAAAGAAGTTTTTTTTTTCCTCTCTTTGTATTGTGCAATTTCTTGGTACTCAAGGATAAGCTTTTGTGCAACTAGTGAAATAGTTTTCAAAGAAAACAGTGTAAACTTTTTGACAATTGTTGAACACATTTCAAAATTTGTATTGTTTCTTCTAAACATCTTCGTTGGGTAACTGCCTAAGAAACTCATGTACTTTCTTTAAGCTAAAAAGTTTAAAATAAGTTTATTGGTCTTCTTTCCTGTAAAGTTTTCTTAATGAACTCCTGACGTAATTCGTACAGAACAAATGGCACTTATAGTTCGGTTTGTGTATGCGGCTCCAGGAGAAAAAGTAAAGCTTATGGAACATTTTCTTGGATTTGTTCAGGTTTTAGATACATCTAGGCAAAAGTTGACACCTTGCTTGTTAGACGAGCTTTTATAGATCACGCTTAAAAGGAAAGAATATAAGCGTACAAAAAATAGATCCTTGACCTTGACTCACGAGAATTTCTTTTGTTCCTTGTAAAAGCTATTCACAAAACCTTGTTGCCAATGATGCAGCGTTTTCCTGTACTTTAGTTTTTAAATTTTTAAAATATTCAGATTTATAAACCTCCTGAATATATGAAAATATTCAGGAGGTTTATAAATCTTTTCGGGATCAATCCATATATGGAGTAAATAAACGAAGCATGTAAATAATTTTCTTGTTATTTCTTTAATTGAAATTCGTTGGGAGAGCAGGATAGATGCCCTTGAATATTTTCAATAACACATTAATGAGGTTTATGACGTTGTCTATGAATCCACGATAGATTCCAACATTGATGCTTTTAGAAAATGTACCGCTATAAGAATTGCTAAGAAAGGTACAGATTTTAAATTATTCTGCTCATTGGTCTCTTGGTATGGTGTCTCGTTCAAATTTAATGTATTTTGTGACGTTTACAATCACGTACTCATTTTTAATGTAGAAAACAGGGTTTAAATGAATACGCGCAAATTACTAAAACACATTACGTAAAAATTTAATAATAAGCTTACCATTACATTTTGATTTTTTCATAAGAGTAACTGTTGTTAAAATTATTGGTTTATTAATTTATTTTGCTTTACTGTTTATCCTGATTTTTAAGAAACAATAATTTCAAAAATGCTTATTCTATTATTTGAAAACTTTTAAAATAATAAACCCTCAACATACTTTTTTAGAATTTGCAAAGAGTACACTTTTTTATGATAAGGGGCGCCAAACCTTGATCTTGCATATACCAAAAAAATCCTTGAACCGGCTCTGGTCATATGGAACTAAAGCATTTAGTATAGTTAACACTAACATATTTTTTTTTATATCTCTCAGGTAAATGTTTGCCCAGGAGAGGCTTGGAATCATTTTTTATATTTAATGAAACAAATGTAAATAATATAAATGCAAAATTTGTTTTGTGTGGCCCTTCAGGAAAAAATATAAGTGCAGCTAGAAATACATCATCCAATTTGAAGCAGTATATTAAGGTAAATAAGTGTTATTTTTTCCTACTCTTTTGATTTTATTTTACGTTTTGGCTAGTGCAACGGTACCGTTGCTTTAATTTTTTATCCTAAAGTTTAATTTTTGATCGTTAAGTCTGATTACTAAAACTTAAAGTCGCGGCATCGAGTATTATTTTATTTTGAAATTACTTCGTTATACTAGATGCATATTTAGCTATGCGGCATCGCCCTATTCTGTTATCGCGGAGTTCGGGGTTTGAAACCTCATATCGGAAAATCTATATACTATTGCATTTAGTTTTTATGTTTTTTAACTATTAATGTTGCTTATCAAAAGTTATATTGCCATTTGTTATTTAAATACATAAACTGATATAGAGATAGGTCCAGTGGAACGCACATATATATCATTTAAGGATTTTAGTTTTAGTAGGCATTCTTTAAACTAAAGAAAAAAAATCAACCCATAAGAAATCGCTACAGTAACTTTTTGAGAAAAACTAAAACGCCGTTACCATTGTGCGGTCAACAGCGTTTATTTCGATTAATATACTTTGAATTGTGCTTAAATTACATTCATAACTAATATGCATAGTATGGTACTATTGGACGCTATTGTAAACATGATGTAACTTAAATAGGTGCACACATTGTTAAGTATGTACAGCGTACATACTTAACAATGTGTGCACTTGTGAATGTACATTGCACATTCACAAGTTACACCATGTTAAATAAAGTTCTAAATATTTGAAAAATTTGCCAAAGTTTCAAATTTGATTAACTTAACAATAAATCCCATTAATCAAATGTATTCAGAAATAGTTTAATTTTTTTTATTTCATTAGAGAATTCACGCATTTAAAATGGTTGCCTTTGAAAAAGCTCTTGTCAAAGGTTAAAAAAAATGCTTTTTTTAAAAAGAAAAAATTGAGTTCGTCAAACAATTTTAAAATAGAAGCAGTGCAAACTACTCTTGAGAAATCTAGAACCAATAAACGAGAATAATTGTTTTAAATTAAATCAAAAAAGTTTAGATCAGCTTGCAGTATATTTTGTTGTGACTGAAATACAACCTTTATCTGTAGTTGATAAACCATCGTTTGTGAATATAATAAAATTAGGTCTTCCAAGAGACCTGAAGGTTATTTGTAGTAAAACTTTAAAACTATGTATTAATAACCTGTATTTATTAATTATTAAAAATATTACTTTAACCTGGGGAATGTTATGTATGCTGCCACCAAAGCTGATTGTTGGAGTGAAGGTAAAAGTTATATTGGGTTGACTTGCCACCGGATAGATCAAAAGACTCTTCAGTGTCTTTCAGTATCTTAAGCATGTAGCCGTTTAAAAGGAAGACATACATATATTGTTTTAGCTACTGCTTTGTATAAGATTCATGCAACCTATAAAATTCAAAACAAAATAGTTGCCACAACAAGAGACAGCAGTTCAAATTTTGGAAAAGCTTTTAAATCATATCCTATTTCAAAAGATTAAGTGAACGAGAATGAAAGCGATGAAGATGATGAAGATCATTTTTGCAATCAAAATATAAATTTTTAAGAAATTTCGAGCAAAAATAATCATGAGCAAGAAGAGAGTGACTTGTTTTTTCAGTTACCACAACATTTTAGATGTGCTAGTCATGCATTAGACTTAATTGCAAAAATGATGTTGAGAAAACGGTACAGATTTGAGAAAGCTGTTTTAAGAAAATTTATAGGAAAGCAATGGGCAAGTATCATCATTATAAAGTAAACAAATACATCAAATAAAGTTGCTGAAAAAATTCATCAAATAAAGTTGCTGAAAAATTCATACGCTAGAAGTTTATTTATAAACACCAAACAAAGCAAGAATGAACCGTGCTTATGATTACAAATTTAAATTATTCTTTTAGAGCCTAATGGGTATAACAAAATGAACAGTATAATGTATTTCTGTGAAATACAAAGATTCACAAATCAACCAATTCAATTAATTCAAGGATACTGTGAAGTAATGACTCCTCTTGCACAACCCTCAAACTTTTTACAAGGAGAAGAACCAATTTTCATGGGGTATATATTGCCTGCACTTTATGCTTTGGATAAAAAATTAATTACCTTGCAACAACAAGATATGAACTTTTGTGGTCCACTTATAAACACAGAAAAAAATTATATTCATACTCGATATAGTACTATATGGTAAAAAAAAGAACTAATATTAACATTATGTTTGTTACTTAGTTTTAAAAAGTTATGGCGTGATGGTATCAAACGTTTTACAGGAGAAGCCTGGTTAAAGCTTTGTTTGAAAGTGTGAATCCTCGCTCTACAGTTTGTGAAATCGAGTCCTTTTCGCATATAGCAACCGGTACATCTAAAGAAGATTTTTTTTTATTGCCATTGGAAAGCAGCTTAATGAGTTCTGGTGTTGAGAAGTTGGAGTTATATTTAAAATCACAATTAAAAGAGTTAACTGTGTTTTAATTATACCCATCAGTAATGAAAGTTTTTTTAGAACTTAACACACCTCTTCCATCGAGTGCTCCAGTTGAACGGTTATTTTTGACAGGGTCTAATGCGATGGCTGAAAAAAAGACATAAATTGGTTGATTTTCTATTTGAAAAATTAGTTTTGCTAAAACAAAATAGATTTCGTGTTTAAATTTTTATTTTTCTTCATATTTTTTTACTTATTTTTAAAAAAAACCTTTTTCAGTAAGATTTCTATACTGTATACCTTTTGTAGTGAGCTGAAATTACTATATCATTTATATGTGTATAAAGTACATGCTGATGCAGACTAGGCCGGCAGGATACCAGTAATGTTTCAAAACTATATACTATATATATATACTAGTGAAAGTACCTATCTATTTCCTACAGACTGTTTCTTTACTGAAAGGATCATCAGAAAGCGAGGAGTTATGGCTTTTTGACAATCCTATCAGTAAAGAAACAGTCTGTAGAAGATAGATTAGCGTTTTTACTAATTTATTGCTACTCTATTCTTTAGGAACATTGAACAGTATATATACTGTTCAATGTTCTATATGTTCAAATGTTCTATGTGTTCTATGTGTTCTATATGTTCAATGTTCAATGTTCAATATATATCTATGTAATATAATATATATATATATATATATACATATATATATATATATATATATATATATATATATATATATATATATATATATATATATATATGTATATATATATATATATATATATATATATATATATATAACAGGCCCGTAGCCAGAATATTTGCAGGGGAGCATTTTTTTTTAAAGGCGCCAAATGGGCATACAAATTGCATACAATGATTTGAAATGGAGAGATTGATATAATTTTAAAATGCGACAAAATAATAACTATAACACCAAATTAAGTAAGATACAATAAAATAATGCAGTAAAAGTCGGTCTTATGTAATAAAGGTTAGAAGCTCCATTCTTCTTGGATGTAGTTTAATACATAACTTTGCGATTTCTGTTTTGTCTAATGCTTCGACCTTGTCGCGATGTACGTGCATTAGTGTAAGTGCTACTAACCGCTCGTCCTTCATGGACGCTCTGATATAATTTGACAACCTGCGAAGCGCAGATCGTATCTCTTGCATTCACAAGGCGTTACTGGAAGTGTACAGCCAATGCATAAAAGTGTATGTACATTTAGAAGAGCTTTCTTATCGCATTTTAACAATGAAGCTTATACATTTTTTGGTTTTGGGTCTTTCATTTTATCATAAAAGTTCTTCCAGCGAATAATTTGTTTCTCAAGCAATCCTGGCAGAAGTAGATCGTAACTATAAATTTTGACAACATCTTTAAGACTTTTGATCATGTCACATAACGAAGCTTGATATACATCTTCAAACACAACATACAATATTTTTATAGCTTGACAAGACTGTTTATTAAACATTATTTGAAGGTCCGATATAGTGTAATCCAAATAAGGAATCAAAATATTATGCTTGCAAACTTCATTTATCCGAGTATCCGCTCGAGTGTTCTGACAATAAGTATGCCGTTAAACTGCCCTAGATGTTACCACATCAACGCCCAAATGATCTGCTGTCCTTGCACCATGTGTGAAGATGGAATTAGATAAATTTTCAAGCTGAGCATCACGTCTGTGCTTTAATTCTAATACATTTTCCTGCACTACTTTGTATGCACTAACCACATCTTGTTTTCGGTCTTTTAAAGAAATAGCTGTGGCACTCAGATATGATTTTAATCATGTAATTGTTTGTATAATTCAAAGTTTTGCAGAGATTTTTTGTGAAACAGAGCATTTCGTCAACCTTCCAGTGTCTAACCTAACCATTTTTTATCTTTACTAGTGAATACATTTAGATATATATATATAATAACTTCACACAAACTACAACGTAACAAAGCGCATCATAAAAAAAAAAAGTAGCCATCAATGTTTTCTACCCATCTTGTAATACAGATATTCAGGAGACTTTTTTTGTGAGCTCCAGCTTCTTTTTTTATTATTTCAATTAGCAGTTGTTCTCTTTTTGGTGAATTGATAATCCATAATGTTATAGCCTTTAATTCGTCTAAAACGTTATGTATTAGCGGAATAGCGCAGCTATGGGATATAACAAGATTTAGACAGTGACTTTGACAATGTCCGTAGAATGGTAAGCTATTGTCTAAAAATTTACCCTTCGCCAAACCATGTCGCATGTTGCTATCTCCATCATAATCTTAGCCACGAAGATTTTCAAGTTCTAATCCATGGTCTAAGAGCCATTTTTTGTCAAATGATATAAAACACGATCTGTAGTTCTGTTAATTGGCATAACATCAAGAACTTCTACTCAAATATTATTTTTAAAGTCAACAAACCGAATGAAATCACCACCTTTTTTTGATGTGTAAGGATACTTCATCTCTCAGAAAAGTATATAAATTTGGCCTTTTTTATTTTTTAAGCGAAGATCAGCTTGAATCATATTGATAACCAACAATGTCAATATGTTCATTTTGGACTGCTCCAGAATGATATGTAGCATTCTTTAGTCTTGGTGAACTGAGATGCTGTAGTATTTCTGAGTTATGTTTTGCAAGAAGCTAAAGCAATCCAATAAAGTTTCATTGATTGACACTTGTATTAGTATTAGATAACTTTTCGTTAGATTTACGGAGTGCCAAACCTTGTTCCTCTAAAAAAAGAACTGCTTCAATAATGCAATCTTCAAGGATGTTTTCGTTGGAGCGAATTCTCTCTTGCAATATTGTATCAAGCTTTATGTGTATTTGTGTATTGGGTTTGTTGCACATTTTCTTGCATCATCCAAATACTCCAACGCATACGAATGGTATTTGTTTAAAATATTGGGCAAGATTTTGGCTAAATATTTTCAGTCATCAGCTGAAGTCAAAATAAATCACTCTTTACCTTCCTTAATACCAGCGGGAAAAAAATACAAGCACCACAGTATAAACCATTTTTTTCCTTATTGTACCTCAAGTATAGATATTTATTAAGTAATTTAATGAGGGAAACGTCGCTTTTTTCCATCGCCTGATAAAGAAAGTAATGTTGACACAGATCGGTGATTTTTAACATACAAATTGAGTTTTTCAGCATTTGGTAAGAATGGCAGTATTTCAAGGTCTAGCATTTTAATATCATAACAAAGATGAACGCAAGTATCACCTTGTTGTGCTGCATTATCATCATTGCCAGATTGTTGAGCTACATTACCATTAATGTCAAATTGTTAATCTGTATCATCCTCACTGACAGATTTTTGTGCTACATTATCATCACTATCAGCTGATTGTGTTATTTCAAAAGTTTTTGGAGTAGATCTCAGTTTTTCAAAGAAATTTGTAATTTTAGTAATTGGTTTAGCTGCTTCCTTTTTAACCTTTTGCTCTTTAGCATGCTTGAATTCTAAACTTGATTTTTTTTTCTTTTAGTTGATTGTGGCATTTCTAAAATATATTTTTTAAGTAATTAACACATAAATTAATAAAATTACCATTTTTTGTATTCTATTAAATATAGTTTTTTTAGATATTTTGTTTAAATTGGCTTTCGCTCAGTGATGTTTTGCTGAGTTTAAAGCTGTAAACAAAAAAACTTTTATATCGAAAAAGCACAATTATAATTAACTTTTGCAATTTTTTAATTGCTATCCGTTTTTTACAGCTGGCGTGTTATCATATAGTAATAAAATTTTAAAATATTTAGTAAATAAACTAACACACAAAAGTAAACAAGAAATCAGTTCAGCTATCAGCTAATCAAGTAACGACTTAATTAGTCAACCCAGTAGACTGTATTTCAAATAGAAAAGTATATTCTTGGGATGAAACGACAGATAACTTAGGAAACTAAATCAAGTATAAAAATAACGTTTTGGCTCACATAACGTTTATTTTGTAAATGGTTTATTTAATGTCTTTTTTTAACATAATTTTTCTTTAACAGTGAATCACTGTAAAATACTCTCTATATCACTGATGTACGGAAAATAGTTTAGTTTTGCCTTGATACGTCTAGATATATTTTTCTCTCTTCTTAAAAATCCGTGGATCCATGTCCTCCCAGGACGTTTGTTAGTAAAAGGATTGTTTCTACTAAGGTCAGTCATCAACCTTTGTATACTATCTTAAAGTTATTTTACAGTTACAAAAAACCCTGCTTCGGACATTATGGGGATCCAGTTGGCAATAACTATTTTCTCTTTATAGATTGGGATGGTTTGAGGTCTCATTTTTTTCCAATTAGTTACTTGCCTTACAATTTATACTTTAGTGTAATTCTTGGTACACTATATTTTTCAGCTGTCGTTTAGACAAAATTATTTCTTCAATTTTGGATGGCGTCTTTTATTGTCTCCTTTAAGTACTTTTGAAATTGGCCTTTTATGGTAGGCATAATAAATCTAAACAATACAAAATAAATAGATGCAAAATGTACCTTCTTATTTTGGTATGAAAACATGAAACATGCATGTTACAATGATTTATGATTCACAAAGGAATAACTGAGTAATTAATGACCCCTTGTCAATTATTAAATTATTCAAATTTTATGTAACAATTTTTCTTTTACTTGGTCAACTTTTGGTATATATTCAATTACTGGTATCTTACTTAGTATTGTTGACTACTTTTTGATCCCCCAATCCTCGGATTAAGGAAAAATAAAATCGGCAAAATATTGCTGACTTTATTTTTTCTTAATCCGAGGATTGGGAAAATTTTCCCTATTTCCTTAATCCAAATAAAATTCCGTTAGAAAAAACTTTAACGTAATTTTATAAAAATAATTGTCGAATAAGGGTTTAAACAGAACGGATCAAAAAAATTAAGTTCAAGCAGTCCTTAGATTTATAATTGAAGATGGAAGATCATTTCAGACAGCTTCTTTATCTGGTATCATCAATTTGTGCTTTGTGTTTGTTCAAAGGCAATATCTATTACCAATCCGACCACTTTATTTTGAAACTTGGATGATATGGTCGATAATCTAAGTAATAGCTTCCAACAAAGAATAACACGGCAGTTTATCTCCAAACCTAGCATCACTATTGCTCACAATAAGGTCGACTATTAGGACTATACTGTTTATATATTTCATCGTCGTAGGGTTTGCTGTTTATCAGTTATAAATTTGAAAATAATAAATGTTTGTCACAAAGCTACTTTTACTAAAGAAATTGTTAGAAATGTGCTGTCAAAATTTGACTTGACTTCAGAAAATATTTTACGAGCTACAACTGACACCACTTCTACTATACCGTGCGTACTTAAACTTCTTGGAGTCATTGATAAGGCTGCTGTGTTTATAACTCCAACTTTGTATGAAATCAGCAATCCAAAATGAACCTTGTGACATTAATTAGCAAAGCTCATAACTTAGTTGAATTTTTTCACTCCCACTCGGTCGGACAAGCAGCTTTCAAAAAGTGACTAAGATTTCTCACCAAAAACCTGAGTCAAAGCCCCCAATGGATGTAGAAACGTGCTTAAACAACACTTCTAAGTTATTGGGATGGATTTTAAAAAATCATGGTACTATAGAGCTAGCTTTAGTTAAATGTACACAGAAAAAAAACTGTATAAAAGTGCAACCGACTTGGCTAACTAAAATGCAAGTAAAATTATTAACAATTGTTACTTCTATTTTAAATGCAGTATCTAATGTCACTATTATTCTAAGTGCGGATAAAAGCGTGAGTCTTAATCTAATTTATCCGTGCATTACAACTTTGAAAAAGTACCTTCGCTCAATGGATAAAAGTGGGATAAGTAAATTTGTTTATGATCTTACTACACAGTGGGAAACAGATTTTAATTAAGTGAAGACGTTTTCCTTATTGCTACCTTCGTAGACTAATACTACCTTAACAGAGATGCAAATTGTAGAACCTTACTTAATGGTATATGAAAAAAAGTACGACTTATTTTTATGTATCTATGTATTTATGTACGAAGTATTTTTATGTATCTCGTTGAAATTCAACTCGATGGAACAAATTTCTCAGCTGAAACAAATGGAAATTTAGATAAAAACATTGGGACGTTCAGGTTGTCTTATAATCAAGTTACGTATGATCAGCTTACAGGACAAGCTACAAGTTGTTCATCGAACGAGTTAACTCTGTCGAAGGAGGAGTAATTAACAGTAAACGCAGTAGCCTTTCCGAGCAAAACACGGAACGGTTAATTTAAGCTAAAACTAACAAAAAAAGCTTATTCAAAAATAGCATTCTAATTGTGTAGTTGTATATCGTAAGAATATAAAGAAAAAAAAAATTTAAGTTCAGATTTCTTTAAACTAGTAATTCGATTCGAGAATTATTTTTTTTCGCGAATCAAGTGCTGCTTTTATTCAATATTCAATTAAAAACTTAAAATTCTGATTCACAGGACCTTATTCCTAACTTAGAACCCTGTAGAACTTAACAAGTTGTAGCAGTTTTAGTTGCTTTTATATTATCTTAGTAATACTTTTTCTTCGACAGG
The DNA here is from genome assembly GCF_038396675.1 of Hydra vulgaris. NCBI lineage: Eukaryota > Metazoa > Cnidaria > Hydrozoa > Anthoathecata > Hydridae > Hydra > Hydra vulgaris. Next base: position 32,238,690 of record NC_088931.1, on the reverse strand, counting down.
TAATTTTCAAAGTAAGTTTGTATCTTTTATTTCGTAAGTGATTAACTCCGTAAACGTTGAAGTAATGGTAAAGTCAAAAGAGTCTGGTTAGTTGAAACCTAGTTTCCATACTCCATTTTCAATCCATAAGTTGATTTAAACAAAGCTTAAGTACATATATATATATATATATATATATATATATATATATATATATATATATATATATATATATATATGTATATATGTATATATATATATATATATATATATATATATATATATATATATATATATATATAAAACAGTGTCTTTAAATAATTTTAATTTTTAACAACTATTTGTCAAAGATTTAATTTTTAACTAAAAACGTATTTAACACTTTGATTTGTTGAACTTATATTACAAAGTCTAATTTACAGTTTCTCGACTTTAAAAAACGTTCAATCACGTTTTCAATAATTACTGGAATTTCTATCTCAGTATTGGTTTAAAATTATGCAGCTTTTACCTTAGACAATTATAGCGTTGTAAAAAAACATGCTGTAACTTACAAACAATGGCTGGTAATCACGCTGGTAGATGAAGCGAAAAGATGGTCAGGATTATGGACTGACCAGGCAATATAATGGATTCTGATAAAGGTACTGAAACGTAGAGTTGGAATGATTGTTTAAGTTTTGAGAACATGTTAAAGGTGTGCAAAAAACAATTTATCGAGCATAGAATTACATTACGTATTAAGAACGTTTCCGAATAAATCTAATATGCACGTTGTCGAGTGAACTTTTGATTAAAGCAAAAAAATATGTATTCTATCTTTTTATTTTTATTATTTTGTTTTTAACTTTACTGTAGAAAGTTAGATTTATAAAATAACATAAATAGTAAAACAAAGATCGCGAGCAAGAAAAAGACATCAGTTAGTCTTATCACCGAGCTCCGTTATGGCTTCATTAGAGATCGTTTTTTACAGTTAAATATTTAAAATCGTAATAAATGCTTGCGATAAATCATGAATAAAATTTTTTAAACTACATTTCATGGTTGATATATCTGTCAAGATAAAAATTTTTACAAAAGAAATTTAAAGCAAATAAAAGTAAATGCAAATAAATTGTGATTATATTATTATACTAAAAAAGAAAAAGAAAAGTCCGTAGGTAACAAAAAAACGCTTTAGTTCAGATTTGAACTACTTAAAGTGTATT
>NC_088931.1:32215000-32232500 GCF_038396675.1 Hydra vulgaris | reverse complement strand
GCCATGAAAACCTTGAAAATATTTTGGTCCCAGGAGCCCAGTCGCATACAAGGAATTCAGAGATCTAATATCTGTGCGGAAAGAGCCATAAAAATTATGCAAGAAATTTATGCAAAATATATTGACAAGATGAACTTCAGATTTATTCTGCACAACAACTTTTAAATTGCACAAACAATTGATCTTTGTATATTAATGAACAGAAAGTTTTATAAAAATAAATTGCTATTTTTCTGTTAATTTGTCAATTTTTACGTTATATTTTTTTACTTACGGGGGTGTCCCCCGTAAGTAAAAAAATATAACGTAAAAATTGACAAATTAACAGAAAAATAGCAATTTATTTTTTTGAAATTTTAGTCAGTAAAACTTTTGCAATTGGTAATCTCATGAAGAATGTCAGATTTTGGCACTATACCCATGTATAGTTGTAAAAAAATCAACCCCCTAATATACATATATACATATATAACTGCAACTATTCATCTTTATTTTAATCTAAACTGTTATAAAACATAATAAAACTTTTATAGATTTTCAAGACTTTTAATACTTCTTTAATGTAAGTACAAGAGGCGTTAGGTTTATCTGCTATTTTTGAAAAGAAAACAATAAAGTTAAAAAACATATCTGATGAGGAGATGGTAGTTTCAGCCACCTAACGATATTTACCTTGGCTAAATTCCAACGCGTGCAGCTCCCAGATCAAAGACTTGGATTGTAAACTTGAAACTGATACATTTATTAGTAAATAGGTGAGCGATGAATTGGATAGTAATTGTGTGAATTCATCTGACTGTTAATACCAATATGCTTGTCCCTTTTCTTTTCTAAAAAAACCCTTATAATGCCTTATATCCAAAAATTAAATTGTTCAATTAATATTTTTTGGTGCAATTTAGATAATTCAAAAAATAGAAATGTTTTATGTTTTAAGTTAAATCATTTTGAAACACTGGTTAAAGATCTTCAAAAAAAACGACCAGGTGTTTTTAGCGATATAAGTTTACTTAGTTTCAAAAAAGAAAAGTTTTTAAGTCCAGCTTTCCACGTAAAATTAAGAAAATACAAAAACCAAATCAGTCTAAATTATTTTTTCCTACTGTTTTTAAGAACATATCATATATAGATAAGTCTGGTAATTGTAATAACTTTAATTTAATAACTTACTTTCTGATCATCTATATGGATTTTGATCTTCTTGTTCTACAGCTGATTTGTTAACAATTATGACCGACAGGTTTTATCGTGCATTATATAGGTTTGGAGAGGTTAAGGCTATCGCTCTTGACATTTCTAAAACCTTTGATAAAGTTTAGCATGCTGCTCTTCTCCATAAGCTTTCTTCTTTCGGTGTATCAGGTAACATCTTTAAAATTATTGAATCCTTTCTCGCCAATCGTGGTATAAAAGCTGTCCTTGATGGACAACACTTTTCTTCATATACTATAGGGGTTTTTTAAAGTTCTATCTTTCACCCTGCACTCTTTTTAATTTACATTAATGATCTTCCAGATGTTCTCACATCTAAGGTGGCATTGGTCCCTGATGATTCTTCTATTTATTCTTGTCATGATAAGAAGCCTAGTCGTTATCGCAATTATCTACATCTTTCTATATTTATAAATGGTAATGTACTCGACGAGTCATCTACTTTTCGTCTTCAATGAGTCATCTACTTTTCATTTACCCTTCGTTTTGTAGGACTAACTAGTATGAAACTCTCGAACCTAATGTTTCACTTAAAGAAAACAAGGTTATTGAAGTTAGTTTATTAAATACAAATCAGTCAGCATCTTATTCAACTATGATGTTTCATCATACCATCTACATGGTAAAAAATAAAATAAAAAAATAAAATCAGGAACAAATGATCCTGAACTGTTACATCTAATTATTAATGTCTAGGTTTCGGAGATATGCTCCCAAATCCCTTTAACAGATAAAAGCAGAAAAATATATTTTTGTTAAAATGGTTCGATGATTTTTCTTGGCTTTATTACTCTAAAATTGAAGATGGTGCATATTGTCTTCCATGTACACTTTTTGGTACAAATTTACTAAACAAATATGCATTATGTAAATTGTTTAAATAACCATTCAATACCTGGCACAATGTCGTAAAAAAGTTTAACGATCATCTGAAAACTGTCGATGTATTACACATCAAGGGTTGATATAATATGCTTTTATCTAGAGCTAAAATTAACACTTTTCCTATTGAAGTTTCTTCATATATTTCTAGGAAGCAGCGTTTAGAAGAAAACAAAAAAAAAGGCTCGCATTAATTGTTAAGGCTAAAATTTTGTAGGGGTGGAAATAATATATCTCTACGAGGTCATAGAGACGACGGTCATAGAAAAAATACAAAGGAGAAAATGGAGAATCTTGAAAAATTACAAGGCTGGGTTATTTATTGAGCTTTTAAACATTAGAGTTAACGTAGGTGATTTAATTCTAAAGGAAAATCTTCTCTCTGCCCCAAAATTTCCACATATATTTCAAAGACCATTCAAAACGAGTTAATTGAGTATTTAAAAGTAATTACTCCTCCATTATTGCAGACGAGGTTTCGGACTGTGCAATGGTACTACAACTTTCTATTGTCATACGTTATGCTAACTTTAACAGTAATATTAAGGAAAATTTTTACCCTTTTTTGAATGCAAGACAGGATCAAGTGGTTTAAACATAGCTACTAACATTCTTGGAATTTTAAATTTTTTTGATTATTACTGTTCATTGTTTTAAAATTGCTTTTTATATAAACTGCGAAACTCATTTCATTTGCTATTTCTATTAATTCTAAATGTTGAAAGCGTCTTCAGGTGATATAAATTGTAGTTTTTTTTGTAAATTGTAGTTTTTTTTGTAACATTTTATATGAAAAAATCATAAAATGCTTTTCTATAATTTTTTCAAAAATTTTGGTGCATAACTGCTTAAAACTCTAGGAATGGAGGGCTAACCTTAGGCAATAATACTAATTTTTACTTAAATTATCTATCAAGAAAAGGAAAGAATCCAGAAATGGAGGTCAAACCTTAAGCAACACGACTGATGATAGGTGAATGTCACATTTATCGTTCCCGACCGTTCGTTTTCCCTTTTTAAAATAATGACGTCAAAGAAAATCATAAAAGGTAATAAAGCAACTATAATCTTGAAAAGGATTATATACAATGCATAATTGTTAAAAGTTTTTATTGATATCATCTCATGCGCATGCAGAAATTGCAAAATTCCGTTTATTAATAAATCTTCTAAAATATTTCGATGAACTGAATGTTTTTCTTTAATGATGTTATAAGGTGCTCCTTTGCAAACAATTGTGACAAATTGAAAATAAAATTCAAGTTCTTTATCAATACCAACATTACTATGTTTTACTTGTTCTTGAATATATAATAATTCTTCTCCTGTAAGTGAACAAATTGAACATTGCGTATCGCATTTTGCTTCTTTCAATCAAGACATTGTATTAGTTTAACTTTTTTTTATAAAAAAAAATATTAAAGTTTTCTATCCTATAAAATATTTAAAAGTTGTTTATTTTGAACGTTATTATTATTTTCAAGACCTTGCTATCGAGTTAAAATTTAAAATAATTGTTTAAGAGCTTTCTTTTTAGATTAGAGCATATAAAAAAAATAAAACTAATATTTGTTTGATTTTTTTGTTGCGTCCAGCGTATTTAAAATCTTTAGCTTCGATATCTTTTCTTTTAAAATCCAAAAACTTTGCCAATTCTTTTCAATAGATGTCTTGTATTATACTGAAATTTTTTGTTAATTATTTAATATTCATGTTAATTCTGTATTGAAAAATGTAATATTTATAATGTAACATAAAGATTAATAAATATAAAAAAATATTTAAAAAAATACAGACACTTGTATTTTTTATTACAAAATATTGTTTTTTTACATAATATAAATAGTTCAACAATTTTATTCTGTAATTTTACAATAACGAACTTGATGACCAAAATAATAATATTTGATTTCATCCTAAAAAAAATTTATAAAAATAATAATTTTGTAACAAAAAAAATATATATAAAATGTACCTTTGAAAAACAAATTCCTCCAGTTTTTGTTAGAATTATATTGCGTCTTGATCTAACGAATACAGCGGTTTTTCATTATTTTTTTATAGTTATCCAGTCTTCTTTTTGCAAATTCACTTGTCAAACAAGGACGAGGAACTAAATAATTTGTTTGGGTGGATTTGTTAGGCTTTTTTTTTTAATTACTAAAAATTAGTTAAGTTTGTTATAATTTCTAGTCGAATAATAACATTTCTTTTTAACTCTAAACTCTTGCTAAATTTTATAATAAAAATGTGTTATTTTTTTTAACATTATATATATATATATATATATATATACATATATACATATATATATATATATATATATATATATATATATATATATATATATACACATAAATATATATATATATATATATGTATATATATATATATATATATATATATATATATATATATATATATATATATATAGTTTAATAGATTAAACATAAAAATGCCTAGAACAAGAATACGCCTAGATCGATAAATACTGTGTTTAAAGGTAAATATTTTTAAAATAAATAGTTTCAAAAAATAATATAAATAATATATAAAAAATATAATTTTAGATATGACACGAACAAAAACAAGTGTTCAAATTCAACTTGAACTGAAAAAATTCAAGGCATACTCAAACTGTTTAAAAAAAAGTTCAAATTCAACTTGAACTGCAAAAAACGATTATTTTCCGAGTAATTGTAAAATAATATTATCTTGTTTACAAAGAACAAAACAGTTATACAAAGATAACAAATCAAATCGGAAATTAGGAAGAATGTGTAAAAAAACAACTTTGGCAAAATACAAACAAATCTTACATAGACATTAAATATCGGTTAAAAGAAGCGAAAAGAAAAATAAGATACAAATAATATGTATTACAAATAAATAATATGCATTTATGAAAAAAAAAAATATTTACAATATTTATGAACTAAATTTTTATAATGTATTTTTGTCTTCTTTTTGAGTCCTATTTTTTGAAGTTTTTTTTTTTTATAAAAATATTATAAAAAAACTTATTGAAAATGTTTTGATAAAAATTTTAAAAAAATATTATAAAAACAACATACCTTTTCGATTATAAAGTTAATTTTATGATTATTTTTCTCATTGTGATTTTTTTCCTCCATTTCATTTGATAATGGGTCAAACAAACGTTCACGCCGTTTATTATCATCTTTGACGACGATGACTTTGGGTTTTGTTTTCTAAATACAAAAAATTATAAAAAAATTTTCTTTTAAAAAAAACTAAAATTATTAAAATATATATTTATTTATACCTCAGCACTTACGATTATAGGTGGAAATAAATCTTTTATTGACAAGTCAAATGGAAAAATCTTGTTCTTGTTGTGACTCAAGATGTTTGCTATCGTTCAGAGTTTTAAAATACTCAATACTGTTTTTTATTATTTCTAGTGCTTTTTCATCATCGAGTATAATCTCTTCTTGTTGCATTTTTTTTCACTGTGTGTTTATGCAAAAAATTTAATCTGTACAGATTAACTTGTACAAAAGACAAGGTGATGCAACTCTAATAAATAAATAGAAAGTGCTGTGTCACGGTACTTAAATTTAGAAAGTTTTAATTGCGTTTCTTAAAAAAAGATTATCTAAAGAACTTTTATTAAAAAATGCAGTAAACAACTTTTTAAAAAACACTGCGAATAAAAAAAACTCTACGAAAAGTGTAAAAACAACATGTTAAAATAATTAAAAATTCCATGAACCATCACGTTGACAAAGCTTAGTGCATAATCATTCCGCACTAAGTTTCAATCACCATATGATTGCCCGTCCATGGTTCAAATCTCGCTTGTGCCATAACATTTCATTCTGTGTAAAAACAGGGGGCTCATACGCTCACTGTGTAATGTCAAGAAAGTTTTATGTTAAAAACAAGGGGCTCATACGCTCACTGTAATGTCTAGAAAGTTCTATGTTAAAAACAGGGAGTCTCATACTCACTGATCTAATGTGCGAGTGTGTGAGAAAAGCATGAGTGAGCGTCCGAATGTGTGAGTATGCAGGCTAAGGAACTCAGGCAAACTAAGTAAGTTAATTTAGGTTACATAAAAAAAAACAAAAAAAACTGCGGTCATTAAAAAAGAATAGTATAAAAACAAGATAAATAAGTAGGCCTACTAATAAAAAGAAAAAACAGAATAAGGAAGGCAGTGTCAGGGTGACACAACATTGTTTTTAAATCTCAAAAAGATATTAAAAAAATACAAGTTTAAAAAAAGGATAATTCATTATTTTTTAAAGCTTACATTATGCGCTTAGACGACGTTGATTTTACAGTAGTTAAGCGGAATTTATTTCCCGCTCGATTACCACGATATGCGGTCAATGGTAGACCACCTATAAAAGATCCTTTTTTCGATTTTTTTGATAAAAGTTCTTTTGATGAAAACAACTTAACGGATCCATATAGTTCAGAACAATGCAACATTAAAGAATAAAAAAAAAATTGAAAAAATAAAGCATCAAATTTGTAGAAAAAGACTCGTTTGTTAAAAAAGAACAAAAACTATATATAAAAATAACTAACAAAATCGAAATTTAGGTCGACTGGGTAAACCGATATATAGATTTCTTTAGACTTCAGTTGATCATAAAAAACAAAGAAATCAAATTTTTAAAATATGAGAAAAAGCATCATTATCAAAAACATGGTAAAAGATATGTTTTTAGACATAAAAAACAAACACTGCATCCTAGAACTTATAACGCGTTATTTGGAAGAGGAAAAAAAATGTTGTTTGGTAAGAAACGCGGTAAAGGTTTCCTTGGTAATATATTAAGAGGTATACCTGGTATTAGACCTCTTTTTCAAACCATTTTTTATAGGATTAAAAAACGAGTATAAAAAAGGACATATTTTTAATGTTTATTTAAATCCAAATATGAATTTACTACAGACGTGTAGCAATGTTCATCGGTTTTATCACTTGAAGGAATATTGTTTAAAATTTTTTAAAAAACTTTTTTTGAACTTGTCAACGAAAATTTGGACGATTACAAATCGTTATTGCAAGAAATAAAAAAAAGTAAAAGAAACGTAATAAAAAATTTGCGAACAGATGTGAGCGATCGAGGAGAGATATATTACATACAAATACGATGATGGCGTAGCTGAAATTATCAGTGAAATAAAGATAAGGAAATACAAAGATTTCAACTATTTAGGGCGGTTTTATATTAGATTATGATTTTGTAAATAATTTATATACTATCAGTCATGTAAATGTAGGTGAATTATATTTCGGAAACAAAATTCTGAAAACAAAATGTTAAATACAAAAATTTATTAAAAATGTTTTTTGTCGGGTTTTTTTCTCAAAAAAGTATAAATATAGTTTTTTTAATATAAAAAAATTCATTTAAACAAAAAAAATGGATTTTAAAACTTGTTTAACAGAATTTTATTAAAGTAAAAACTTATCTACTTTGAAAGTAGATGAAACTTTAAAAAAACTTAAGGGTAATTTGAAATTGTTCTTTCGTTTGGATGGTAGCAATCAAGTTCAAGTAACTCGTTCAAATGATAAAGCAATTAATATTTTATATATGATCAAAACGAAAAGAGTTTTGAATTGTTATACGACGAATTTATAAATATTATGAAAGAATCATTTGAAATATGGCGACTCGAAGAAAGCGCGTAAAAAACGTTTAAAACGTAAAACTCGATCGACGTTTTAAACGTTTTTCGTAACTGTTGTTACGAAACCTATCAATCCTTGTATTTCGCCCGATAAAGTATTTGAAGTATTTTTAAAAAGACATTGTAATATTATGTAAAATCATCTAAACAATAAATATATACATTAAAAAAGTCTTTTTCGTGAAGCTCGTTTCCTGTTTGTTATAATAAATTGAGCATGACTTGCCTTTTATTTCTCTTCGAGTCATGATCTCATCGATAGGATTGTCCATAAATTGACTCATTTCTTCTTGTTGCATTAAATAAAAAAATTTTTCGTCAACAACAGAAGGTTTAGTTTTAATATTTAATATTGACAATTTGTCCCGTTTGCATTCGTTGTTTGTTCTCAATAAACTAGCATCTTTTAAAAAGTTTTTAGTTTTGTTATTTGCAAGCACATCATTTTTGAAAATGTCATTATGTAAAGCAATTTCTTTTGTTTTCATGGACAATTTGTTTCGATTCCGTCTTTCTTGTTCTCTCATATATAAATGCAATTTTATATCTCTTTCAAACAAATGTTTAAAGTGGCATCAAAATATTTAAACATTTCTGTTTTTATAAACTAAAAATATGGATAAAGATTTATCTGAATTTTTTCAGAAGCATAAAGTGATGTTACTTCAAAGAAATGATAATTTAGTAGTCTGCATAATGAAGGTAAATAAATTAGATCACTGTATAAAAAATCTCGAGAACGAAATAAGATGGCTTCAAAATAGGCAGCGAATGCACCGCACAAACTGGTATTGTTCCATTAAAATCAAAATTTATTATATAAAAAAAATATTTTGTCGTCTAGTCATAGCACTAAATTTTAAACTAAATTTTAAAACAAATTTAGTAAACCAATAAAATTCGTGATTGTCTGAATTCCATTCAGTAGGAAAATGGTTAGTTTGTCATACGTAAGAATTAATTTCAATTTCTTTATAGTTTATGTTGATACTATTCATTTGTATGTTTGTTTAAACTTCTTCTACAGCTTCAAACAAATGTTTATTATATCTTAAATATAGGTGAATTTGTTAAAGCACGCTTTCTTCACCTAAACTATCAAAACAAAAAAAGTTAGCAGTATCTATTTTAACTCAAACCTTCCAACGTTGACCTTCTTTTTTTTTTTGTTTCGTTATTGAGCCATTTTTTTCATACTTTCAATAATATGAATATGAGTTTGAGTCTGCCTAAGCTTGTCAAAAGCATAAACTCCGATAAAATAGTTTTTAAATTCAGAATTTATAAAATAACGAGACTAAGATTCGTTAGTACACATATTTTATTGTTCTTTTTTTAACCTAAAACAACTTCAAATAAATATTATTACAATAGCGTGTAATATATTAACAAGTAATGTTTTTTTATCGGGCGTCCATCTTTTATAATTCCTTCAATGTCTCTTTTAACAAATTTTTTGTTTAAAGCATTACCTAGTTTTTCTATTAGAGATGAGACGGTAGATATTATTTTTGTTGTAAAAGTATCTACGAAACCATCAGTTTGATCTCCCTCAACTTGTTTAGATTTAAAATCTCTTTCGAAGAGTAAAACAGTGAGTTTTGATTTATAATATTCAGCAATAAAATTATTGTTAACGTGCTTTTTTTTTAATTTGTCAAATTGTTCTGAATGCGTATGACAGAGTTGTGTATTCTCTAACATACTCTTAAATTGACTGTTGTTAAAACATTTTTCTTAAATTGACTGTTGCTAAAACATTTTTCAATTAAATTCGAATTCAATATTATTTTTTTTGAATTGATTACGTGTTGAAGAAAAGCAATTGATTTTTCATCTGAATAATGTTCGTCTTCAATAGGAACAGATGAGGTTGAAGAGTTGCCAGACTTATTTTCTTGGTGCTTACATCTTTTTGCTACTTCGTCTAACGCGCAAACAGCGCAATCGTTATGAGTTTCGTTGATAATGCTATCAACTCAATTTTTTTTTTTGATTATGAAAAACATTAATTATTTTTAGCAATTTTATACTGTTTTATTCATTTTTAACAAAAGCATACGTTTATTTTATATTAAAAAAATGATACTTTTTTTAGTTGTGGCTATTGGATATTGAATTTATCACCAACCAAGAAACACATGAATGGGGAAATCATTGTATCCGAAAACTTTGTTTACGTTTTCTAAACGATAAATAATGCTTTTATATGCAAGTTATTCTCTGCGTACAGTTTTAGTAATTTGTCAAAAAAATATCAAAAAACTTATAATTTTGCTTAAATAATATTCACGAACTACCTTATTACTCTAGTTTCAAATTTACTTCTCAAATTATATTTTGTAGTTCAACAATCGGATATTTAAAAGAACCATTTAACAAATATCAGTTTAACTTTGTATTCTACAAAGGTGGCAAATCCAAAAAAAAATTTTTTACATATTAAAAGACAGTACATTAATTTATGGTTTTGATTTAAACTATTATTCTTATCCCAAAATTGCTGGTTTGCCAAAAAACTTTAATAACAAACCGCTGTTTGGAATATTTTCAACGAAGACATACACAAAAAAACAATTTTTAACATTGTCCAAGATATGAGACATTAGTGTTCTCACTATATTGAGAGGATTTTATTTATGGTTTTACGAATGAAGGTAAAGAGGAAAGAGAAAAATACAAAGATTTTATAAAAGTTATAAAAGACAACAACAGGTGGATGTCACTTTTAAATAAAAACAAATTTGAGTGTTTCAATAATATATTTCGTATAAACAATTTTTATATCAAATTTTTGAAAAAGAAAAAAAAGTATATAAAAAAATGGTAATTTCTTTTATAATCCTTGTTTTCGGTTACATAATAATTTTTTAAATTAAAAGTTTTCTGTATTATTTTTTTACACTTTTTTTCGTTATATTTAAAAAATTGTGATTAATCATTTGACAAGCGTCATACATGTCGTTGTTCCATCTTGATCGTTGTTCTTCAAAACTTTAAACTGGTCGACTCGATTTTTCAAACAAATTTAAATTGTTTTCATAATCTTTTGCAACAAAAGCCTAATACAAATCAATATTTTTTTTCTGGTAAATGTAATTCCGAATCCCATTTTTTTTAATAAGAAAAAATATCTTTCCACTCTTCATACGTGTTATTTAAATGATGAAATTCGTACAATATAGGATGAAATTCATTCTCAGGATAAAAAAGTTTAATAGCTTTTTCTAAAGTGTAATGGACTTGTTCGCTAGTTATTTCTCTTTCAAAATGAGCTAGAGTTATTTTTTTAAGTCTTTACATTCTTTTTTGTGAAAAAAGTTACGAAATTTTTAAACTTTTTATGGAAATAAAAAACAAATTTTTTCTTAAATTAAAACTTGTTTTTTTAATTAATAGAAATACAAGTTTTATAAAAAATACAAGTTTATGAAAGTTTACTCTTCTTCTTCGGATTTTGTGTTTGTCTTTTCTGCAGATACTTTATCTTTTTTTAATTTCTTTAGTTTCTTGACTTGCTAAATGTTCTGCAGCACGCTTTAAATTTTTATTCAAGGTAGAAATCATAACAGGTTTTACAGGGAGTAGTCTGTAATATTCTGTGTAATACATTGGCTCGTCCTTTTTTAATAATCGATTGTTAAAACCATGAAAAGATATTGTCTTTGATATTCCCGCTACTCCGTAGGCATATCCATATCCTTTATCTTGAATTTCTTCTAAATTAGGCAATAAGATTCTAAAAACTTTTTGGTTATTTTATTTTGATTTGTTTTTATAACAACGCTAAAATTTCTTTCACCTTTACTATTTTTAAAATTGACGTCATTTTTGTTTAACTTTACTTTGGCAGGGTACATGTAATTTGTTTTATTTAAATCACAGTGTTCTTGATAACGCCAAGGTATAAGAATGCTTTTTTCTTCATTTTTTGTATAATAAACTAATTCTTTTTTTTGAAAATTAATTGAGCTACGGCTTTTACTCGCACTTATAAATATTGTTTTTCTTTAATATCTTTTTCTTTACTTAAATCAACATGCCATAAAGACGCAGCTGCCAAATCCGCAAATTTAAAATGCTTTCTAATTCGTTACAATTTTAATATCATAAGTTATTTTGTTCTCAATTTACTTAGCTCGATTTAATAATTTTTTTAAATTGTTCTTTTATACTCTTTTTTTGAAAGGAAAGATTAAAAAAAAAGATTAAAACGATTTTTTTTTATTTTTATAACATCACGTAAACATGATCTCATTGTTGAACTTTGATACTGTTTGAACTTTGATATGTTAATTCTTTTTTTAATAAGAAAAGATTCATTGCTGTGACAACTTTTAAAAAATTTTTATATATAAAAGTAGCTAAAAAGCTGAAAATTCATTCACATCAAAATGTAAGATATAATGATTCTTATACTTTTTTGTTATTAGCAAAAAAAAATTTATGTTTTTTTAGAAAAAAATGACATTATACGGAAAGCGAATATTATGATTGAACAAGCCTAGAAATAGTTAAATTGAAGTATAAATATTTTGTGAAAGATGTTCAATTAGACTTTAGACCAACATTCCAAATGTTATGATGCTATGGAAGTTAAAAAAATGGAAGACCTATTTATGAATATATGGATAAACTTTTATGAATATTTGTTACCTTTAATGAACGAGTTGTTTCATAGACCTCTAAATGCAGAAGAATTAAAAACGTTTTATGAATACGAATTTTGGTTTGATGCATGTGTAAACTGTTATAATAAATATTTACTTACATAAAATTGTTATTATTGTTCGAATAGTTATTGTAAAAATTGTATTTGTAATCATAAAAAACAAAGAACTAAAGTTATATATATGACGGTGATGAAAATGAATTTGAAAATAAAAATTGAATAAAATGGTGAATAAAATTTGAATGTGAAAAAAATTGAATAAAATGGTGTATAAAAATTGAATAAAATGGTGAATAAAAATATATATATGACGGTGATGAAAATGAATTTTATTGTGTATAGTTTTTTTATTGTATATAGTTTTATTGTATTTAATTTTTTAGATGATTAAAATAATAGATAAAAAAGGGTGGAGTTGTTATACTACTAAATGAGGTGCAGGATTCGATTTGCGAAATGTAGAAAATCGCATACTAATCATTCGTGCACGTATATTAGTATCTACTGGTGTAAAAATCGCAGAAATGGATTATGACATTTAAGGACAAATTACATTAAAATCTGGTATAACGCTTGAAAAAGGAGTGACTGTATCAATTCACATGGAATTATAGATGATGATTACAGAGGCGAAATTGAAGTTATTCTTTACAACGCATTGAAGGAAGATTATTTTATTAAAGAAAGACAAACTATTGCTCAAATGACATTTATTCCTGTATGTAAAGCTGAAAAATTAAATGTGAAAAATTGGTTGCGGTGACGATGCGCATAGTTTAGTATTGACAATATCAATGATATCTGATTGTGAGAGAATTGGTGGACTTGGTTCCACTGGGCAATAAAAAAAAATTTTAATAAATTTTAGAAAACTAAAAAAAATGGTTAGTAAAAACAAAGAGAGAAACAAAAAAAAAAGAAAAAGATTTATGTACTGCAATTGCAACTAATAATATTTCAGTAGTTTTAGATAGTATATTCAAATCAGCACCTACTGAAAAAATAAATGAAATAAATTAAATAGTTGGTTTTTTAGAAGAATCATATAAAGATGCTGAAAAAATGTGGATCATAAAAAATTTTGACGAAAAATCAAGAAAGAGTGATATTGAAAATCGAGCTTATCATTGTACACCATTATTTTTTAATAATTATAATTGTATGATGAGATTATATTTAAATCATGAAAATAAAAAAACGCAAGAAAAATGTGTTTGTTAGTTTATTGTAATGGTAAAAACGTCTTACGATCCAATTCCAAAATGACTATTTTCTGGAAAATTAATAAATTTTAAAATTTGTGTGTCAAGAAGGTTTGAAATATGAAAAAAGTTTTGTTACAGATAAAAGTGTTAATTTTCAACGAACAAAAAAAGACAATAATGACGCTTTTGGTTTTCCTAATTTTATGGAAAGAACAGAACTAAAAAAATATATTATAGAAAAATTTCTATATATTAAACGTAAAACTAAATATCTTTTTTTTATATTTTTTTATACTGTTTTTATATTATAGCAGTTTTGTATTTTAGTGAACTAATAAAAAATGAAACGATTGGTGGCATATAAAAATGACTCCACAGCTAATCAAAAAAGAATCTATTGGTGGCCTCTACAAATAATTGATAATCATGTTTATCGTTCTTTCACTACAATTAAAAAGTTATTCAAGAAAAATTTTAAAGAAGTTAACATGACAAGTTTTGAAGGCGATATGGAAACTTTGGAAGCTATTTTTGACATGAGTAAATAATATCAACAAACATCTTAAAAAAGATGTTTGTCGATATATAAAAACAAACAAAGGTTTGAATTGTTTTTGAAAGCTTTGAATTGTTTAATTGTCAAATCAAATAAAAGAATGGGAGAGATTGAAAGGTTTGCAAATTAAAGATTTGCAAATTAAAGAGGAGAGAGAAAAAATTAAAAATTTAAAACTTGAAGAAAAATAAACGAAAAAAAGAGTGATGAAGAAGAGAGTAATGATGAAGAGAGTGATGAAGAAGAGAGTGATAAAGAAGAGAACGATGAAGAAGAGAATGATGAAGAAGAGAGTGATGAAGAAAATTTATTTTAAGATAAAAAGTTTGATGAAGAAAAAGCAAGAAGATACTTGACAATGTATAAAAATTTTTAAAAGAATTTTAATTTTATAAACACTGATGTGCAAAAATATTTATTAAAAATATAAATATTTTTTAATACTATTTTATTGTTAAGTTTATATTAAATCTTTCTTAGATAACTAATTTAAAAAATGGAAGTTACAATAAAAAATGTCGGCGATATAAAATTTTTCAGATTGACTTTGAACAATGGAAGAGATTAAAGATCATAAAACGATTTTTAAAATATAACGATAAGTTATATTTTTAAAAGTTTTTCCAATGTTTAAAGATTTAAAAAATTTAATTCGATATAGTATATCACAAGATTCATACGAAACAGACAAATTGAATGCGTATATAATAATTTTTAGTGAAATAATCATAAAATGTAACCAATCAATCGAGTTACTTAAACATTATTGTAAGAATGAAATTATCGTAATAAAGATCTTAAAGTTTTTGAAATTAAAAAACAAATAAAAGACGAATCTATTAATTTATTAAATTTTGTATGTGAGAATATATTAGAAAATGATCTATAAATTATATGTTAACAAAAAAACTTTTATCTGCTTTTTTTATTAAATTAAATTTTTTTTTTGTACTTTATTTTAGCAAACTAATAAAAATGAATCACGACTATCTCTATGACGAAATTAGATATTACAGCTCTTGTCATAATAAGTTATGGAAAAATTGCCGACGAGTATCACCGGACATTTATCAACAATTTGAACTTCTAAAAGCTTTTATAAGGTATGATAAACATCGAGAAGATATCATTACAGAATTTCAAAAATTTAAAAGTTTACTAAAGATAACGTTATCTTTAGTAAACTTTTAATTTTTTGACGTTATCAACTCAAAAATGATTTATACGTCAATGTATATGAAACGTCTTTATATCAATTTAAATTTAAAAAGTCGACATCTACACGAAATGTCTTTATAGAATTGGAAATATGATATGTTATGTAATATATCAATCGGAATACTTGAAATCATATTAACAGAAGAAAAAGAAAAAGAAAATAAACGAGATGAAGCTATGATTTTATTTTTGCAAACTACATATCCTGATTTTCAAAATAAATTTAAAGAATTTTCTCACCAGTCAGATAATAAAAATTTTTAAATTTAAAAATAAGTTTAAGAAATGAATTTTGTATATTATATAATTTTGTAATAGAATGTTATTAAAAACTTTGTTTCCTTATTGTAATTTCGTTTTTTTAATTTAATTTAATATATAATTTTGTCTTTTTTTTTTTTAGTTAACTAATAATAAAATTGGAGGATATAAGGACATTTTAGAGTTTAGGGTCGATTATTTGAAGATTATCCAGATATCTATGAACAATTTGTAGTTTTGAAAAGATTTATAAAAGATAACTAAAAGCGAGACTAAGTTATTTTTTTATTTGGAAAATTTAACGAAATAATAAGAAATAATGCAAACACAGACAAATTTAAAAATTGAACAAGTACATTAAATATTTTTATAAAGGCAATTGAAAATATGACTATGAAAAGCAATGTAAAAATTGAAAAGCTTGAAAAGTTGATAAATAAAGAAAAAGAAAAAGAAAAGGAAAAAGATGATGCTATGCTTGCATTTAAAGAAGCTAAATATCCTCAAATTAAAAAATAAAACTTTAAAAATTTTGTTTTTTAATTTGAGGATAAAAACAAAAAACTTTTAAATTTGAAATAAATTTGAAGAAATGATTTTTATACATTGATGATTTTTTTAACGAATATTAGTATTATTAACTAGATAAATTCAAGTATATCGATTTTGTACACACTATTGATACTAATTTCGTAGGTAAATAATTTTGTAATTTTTTTTTAGATTTTATGGTAAAAAATAAAACTAACCGAAACAGATTTAAATCTATTCATAGATGCTATGCAAAAATACAACAAGCGTTTCCCAACAACTTTAAAAAAGATTAGAATGCATGCCGTTATGTATCGACAAACTTTATGCAGACCTTGTCAATGGATAAATCTTGATTACAATTGGGAACATTTTTTTGGAGAAGAAATAAAGATTTAAAAACACCGCATATTTTAATTTTGATGGTTTTTCAATATGTTAAAAATCATTATCATGTTTATTTAAAATTGAATTTTGATTCATTTTATAATTTTTATCAAAATATATCGAAAAATAAATTGTTAGAAAATATAGAAGAAAAATTAAAAGAGATTGAAAAATGTAATAATTTTTTAAATAATATGTGTGATTGCGAAGATTGTCATTCTGAAGTATATAGACGAAATTGTGTGTCTATTTATTGTGATATTTGTTTATATCAAGAGAATATGTGATGTTTTAAATAACTTTTTTTGAATTTTTTAAATGAATATAAATATAATAAGAGAAACAAATACTAAACAACGATTGTTTGATAAAATATTTTCAATGAACCAAAATTTAATGAAAGTAAAAAAAGAACTTTGTGAAAACAAAATTAAGGATATCTTGTTGTTAGAAAAAGAAGGATTGAACGATAAAGAAATCAAAAACTGGACATTGTGCTAAAAAAAAGCAGTGACGATTTTTTATTCTCTTTCAAAATGAGAATAAATATTGATTTAAAAATGGTTTTTTTAATGTGGTTTTTAAATACGCTTACTTGTTGTTGTTTTTTTGTATTAATTTTTTTAAAGTAAAAAGTTTGTATATTTAATGTCGAAATATTTTTTTTAGTCATTAAAAAAAATGTCTTTACTGTTGCGACAAAATATCGCTTTTAAATGGCTTGATGAAGGACTTAATTTTTTATAACTGGAGGTGTGCTTGTGGTAAAAGTTATTTAGTGAAAGAAATTGCCGCAAGCGATCAAAAATACAAAACAATACATATTACGGAAAAGAAGTTAAATTAAACCAGTTAAAAAAGATATTTTTGGTTATGAGCACACTATTATTGCTTCAAGAA
>NC_088931.1:31995000-32212500 GCF_038396675.1 Hydra vulgaris | reverse complement strand
GCCATACAGCATCTTTTAATTCGTCGCAGTTGTCCGTCATTATTACACCAGGACCCAAAACTCCTTTACCATAGAAAGCATATTCTAAAATAATATTTATGTGTTTAATTTTATCAAATATTAAATCAACAGACAAAGCAAGACGTGACTAGAATAACAGCGTTCGATCTCCACATTTTGTAGTTCTGAGATAAAGTGATTTAAAAAGACCCCTTACACTGGGCCCATAAGATCGCCTAGACAAAAAAAATACACTAAAACATGTATAAAGGATATATTTATTAATTTCAACAAAATCTCTTTTTGGTACTTCTGATCTACTTTAGATTTATAAAATACAAAAAAACTAACATATTTAGGCAGTATTTATCGTTATTTGAAAAAAAATTAGAGGTGGGGAGAAGTTCAACCTGGCGGTCTTTATGGCACACAGTGAAACGCTGTGTTACTAAGTTTAATATTTTTTGATTAAATTTACAAAAACTTATATATATATTCATATATATATATATATATATATGAATATATATATATATATATATATATATATATATATATATATATATATATATATATATATTTAAATGAATAATTGTTTTCAAAATGCATGACAGTTATGGCAAAATGAAAGTTAAATTCAATATACTTTATATAATATATTCAATTACAACTAGTGTTGGCATTCAAAATCATGCCTAATAAAATCCGCTTTAACCAAAAAATACTTTTTAGGCTTTTGATTGTCAAAAGCGCCACTTGTATGCAGTGAATAATAATTCTATTTATAATGTTTTATATTATTTGCAGTGTAACCTATTTTTAATTTAAATAATACAAAATGTTGCCTTGGCTATTCAGTTCATAAATTAGACTTGTAACTAAAAGTCTAGCTTACTTAAAAAAGTGCACCAACAAGAAGGTAAGCCATATGACTTTGCACTTCGTCTGTAAATTTCATTTTGCTTAAGGTTAACACTCTATTTCTAGATTATTCCCTTTTCCGGCATGCATTTTTGCAAATTTTTGTGAATTAAATTTTACTGCCTTTTTGGTTGTTATGTTATGGTTTTTTCACATAACTTAAATTTTGCTAACACTGACTTTAACCTAATAGCTTTATTCTCACACTTTATTTAGGTACATTAATTGTTAGGTACATTAAAGTGTAATAATAAAAACACTAAACTATATATTAAAAGTAAAAAAAAAAGTATACCATACCCTCTCATAGACTCTTTTCATAAGAGAGGTTATTATAACAAGAATAAACAGATTATTCTCTATAGCATCAAACTTTTGAAATTTGATAATAGAATCTGCTTCTTCAAAAGCCTTTCTCTCAATTAGACCATAAGTAGAGAAAATAAACACATTTCAAAATAAATTTTTCACAAATTAAAAATTAAGTGTGTAAGAACACTTAATTTTTATGTAGATATACATACATGTATATGTACATAAATACAAATATAGTAATAAATATAATAACTATGATTAATATAAATAATATAAATAATTTAATAAATATTATAAACATATTATATATAATAAATATAACAAATAAAGTAAATATAATACATATAATAATTATAATAAATATAGTAAATGTAATATATTAAATATAATAAATACCAACAAAAATAGAAAACACACAAACTATCTAAATTAGATGTACAATATTACACAATCAGAAAATCTAAATTCCCCTTAGAACAGCTGCTCTGAAAATACCTGCTAAGGCATTTGCTTAGAAAGGCAAATAAACAATTCCCTTTAGACTATTCTATAAAAAACAACTCCGGTGGAGCCGATTTCAGCTGACCTGTCTCTAAAATAAAACCAGGAACAATAACAAAAAACAAGTCTAATGAAAAACATTAGAAAAACACACCTTAAGATTTATCTAACTTTAGTTGTGGAGACAAACGAATCTCTGATGCGTAAATAGAACAATAGACCATTGAAAACTTACAACGGTAGAACAATGGATTTTTTTATACCAGAAATTCTACATTTTTATGTGCGCACATTTCACTGTAATCAGAAATTTGCTAACAAGCGAAGTAAAAACATAATTTTTTGAAGTGAATACATAGATTTTTCAAGAACCATAACTTATAATCTCGATAAAAAACGAATATTTTCACTAAAACGATTAACTATTAACTGTAACGCATTTATTTTGGGCCGAAGTGTCGAAACACAATAATTAAAACAACCTACGGAACACCTAAACAACACCTACCTTACACAGACCTGAACACTAAATGATATTCCAATCTAAATTTCACTTCTAAACACTATACATCTATTTGAATATGGTAACCTATCTTGCACGCTCTAGCACTTCATAAATTATCTCTTTTCTTCCCTCTAAACTGCAACGGCCTGATGTGTTGCAAATAAGTGGTGGAACTTTAATAGCGTCCACTGCGAAACAATAGCAACAATGCAATGTCAATGATGCTCCTTTATTTATTAATAAAAAATATATAAACAATAACTAATCATATTGTAAAAACATAAAATCAAATTATTAGGTAAATTTTATAACACTTACACAGCACCATTGAAATAACTAAATAACCTAACCACAGTACAAAATATATGTATTCTTTAATGCAGAACCTTTAACGAAAAGGTCATTCCAGGTCAATTTAATTCATGCTCGGCACCATGCCATCTCAGATTTTGCTGATTTTTGAAATACAAGCTTGAATTAGTGAAAGAAAACTTCACTCCAAATTTAAGTGTCTGACTCCTTACGGTTTCAGAAATATTGATAATTGGCCCCAATCTCTTCTTAAACTTTTTTTTTCAGCTACATTTATTTTTTAGGCTCATTGCACGACACAATTAGCATTAATTTATGAAATACTTGTTTAATAGTGGTAAAAATTTCTACCTAACTATTTGTTAGGGTAAGGAACTTAAAGATGATGGCTTAATCACACTAAAATTTAAGCTTCTATATTAAAATTCATTTTCAAAATGGTGTAACACTTTTTGTAAGATTTTTGATACCCCGTAAAAAAACTGCAGGGGTTTTCTTTTTTAAATCAGATTTATTTCTATTCAAAGCTTTATTAAAAATAGCAAAAAAATGTTATTTTATAATGAAAAAATATTATTTGCATTTATTTTTTGCATTTTTTTAAAAATTTTTAGAATCTTGCTGTCTCAGGTACAGTTATAACATATAAACTTGTTTGCATTTCACATCTAAGATCATTATGTTTAATAGCTAAAGGGTTTTCTGTTTTCAAATCTTCAAACAATAATTATTTTAAAATTGTTTCTTACAAAACTAAAAAATATGAATGATAAAGAAAGATGTTTAATTGGAATAATAAAGACTAGACTTTCTAAAGAAAATTGAAATCCCAACTTTTTAAAGAAAATTGGGATCTAAAAGACAAAATAATTTACACATTAAATTAGATGGAAAATTGTAAAACGCTGTTGTCCATTCAATCCTACGTCAAAAATCTGCAATCTTTGCTTATATGAAAAAGTTCAAACTTTAACATATAAAGGTGGAAACCTACTAAATAAAAGAAATCAGTAAGTTTCAAAATGCAAACAAAGGAATAAATTACTCTTAGGGTTTTATGACACCAGTGGTTATCTTTTTCTTTATCCTTGGTTTCTACTGTATTTGTATATATATATATATATATATATATATATATATATATATATATATATATATATATATATATATATATATATATATATACATATTTAATTATATCTGAAACATCAAATAGATTTCTAGTAAATATAACTAACTTACAAACAAACTAGTTATAAATTAAAACTAATGGCTGACTATGGCCAGATCAACTACAAAAACAGTTTTTGACACACAAAAATGAATTCTTACCACACAAAGCTTTAAACATAGCATTCATATCTTTTGAACCATACTTTGACTGATGATAATCTGTATATAAAAAATTATAGTCTGTTCTTCGTGGAAATACTGATCGATCAGAAATAAATTTATGAAATTCTATTTCATTTTTACACATATCTTTTGTCTTTTTATAAAACTCACAATATGCTAATTCTGGTGTATAACCAGTCTCAAAAAGATTATAAATTGAAGATAATATATCTGTTTGTATGTCCTTAAATGACAAGGATTGGAAAGAATTTATGGGATGATTGTGTGTCCATTCAAATCTATGTTTTAGTTTTATCATACCTACAATACTTTAATATTAAGCGAAATGGGTAATCAGTATTTTTAAATCGTTGGCTTGGATTTTGTTTATTATTTCACAAGCATTCATTGTTGCCTGATATCTTGTGTTATGATGACACCTATAGTAGACACATTTGTCATAAACTCCTTTCTTTGGAATTTTTGGAGTTGATTTACGCAACGTTTCATTTGTTTGATCGCAATACTTTTGAATAAATCTATTTTCTTCTTCAGCTAACAAATTGGTTTTAATAAGTACTTTAAACTTTTTTACCGAACCTTTTACATTTAATATACAGAACATCATTTTTCAACGGTATTATGTCCTTGACCCTTCTTTTTAACTCTGTATTTTCAACATTTATAAAACGAGCTTGGATAGATTCAAGGATTGATGTCATTATGAATAATCTTAATATATAGTAGATAACCAATATTGTATAACATAACAAAGAAATGACGAAGATTATGCCATAACTTATAGATTTTAATATACAATGACTATGTGCATGTGTGTATATATATATATATATATGTATATATATATATATATATATATATATACATATATATATATATATATATATATATATATATATATATATATATATATATATATATATATATATATATATATATATATACATACATGATGAGATGAGATATCTTTTTGAGTGTTCTTGAGAGGTAATGCTTGGCATTACCTTTCATGCCAATCATTGCTGACTGATATTATTAAATCAAGTGCAGAAAGATGCAACCATTGATGAAATTATTTCAAATATTCTTAATATATCAATATAGTATAAAACAATATTTATAATAGCAATTGTACATATTATAGGATTACTTTTTTATTTAAAAATATGTTTAACCATATAAAGAGGTTACACTTAAGTGTAACTTTTTTATATGGTTTTTTCATATATGGTTATAAAATAACTTTAAACTTTATGGTAATAAATTATAATATAATATAATTCATATTAACAATATAAGTTGTTTTATAATTTATAACCATAAAGTTTAAATTATAACCATATATGAAAAAACCATATAAAAAGGTTACAAACATATATACTTACATACATACATGCATACATACATACATACATACATACATACATACATACATACATACATACATACATACATACATACATACATACATACATACATACATACATACATACATACATACATACATACATACATACATACATACATACATACATACATATAGTTATATATATACAATATGCTCATACATACAGACTGTATGTATATAACTTATATGTTACATATATACTTTATTACAGTATTTTACTGTCATACAGTATGTAGTAGTAGTAGTAGTAGTAGTAATAGTAGTAGATTTTGCTGTGCTGGGAAAGCCAGTGAGTGTGCTTTCATGCACACTTTGACAGCTGTTATGCTTGATTGCTCCTCAACCAGCAATCAAGAACGACTTTAAAATGTTCAAACAAATGTGCTGTTACCACTTCATTTGGAAGCGAGTTCCACAGATTCGCAATTCTGTTGAAAAAGAAGTGTTCTCTTGATGGAAGTCGAGCATATTCTTTGTAATATTTACAACAATTACTTCTCAAGTTGTTATTTAGAAATGAAAAACTTATGTTGAAATCTATATTTTCAATGCCATGAACAAATTTATACAATTGAATCAAGTCACCTCTTCTTCTTTTTACATTTAAATTGGTTGAGCCTAAAGAAACAAGTCGATCCTCATATGTAAGGTTACTTATTGAAGGTACAAGTTTTGTTGCTCTATGTTGCACTCTTTCAATAGCATCACAATCTCCTTTCATATACGGAGACTAAACTGGAGTAGAAATTTTAATAAAAAATTTAAGTAAATCAATCAACTATAAATATTCTAAACTTTAATTTATATTATTATTATATAAGGTTGTCTAGAAAAGTGTTTATATGTAAATTTTAACTTCAACTTATATCGGTTTTAATTAAAATGCAAATTCTGTTTTTATCCTGTTAATTAAAACCACCATTTTTAAATGTTTCGACTACGAAATAATCGGCTATTTATTGTCAACGGTTAAAATGATACTGCCAACGACTAATGATACTGCCAATGGTGTACGGGAAAAAAATCCGCATCGTTGTTCAATGTTTAAATGAAAAACTAGTTAGATAATGCTTTGGTTAGAACGAACAAGGAAAAATTATTACACAACGGATTTTTTATTACAAAAACACTATCAAAAGTTTACAAAGAAATCCATTTAACATTTTTACCTGAATACTTTTAACAAGGTGTTTCTTTACTTCACAAACGCACAGAAAAATTTTATGGGAAAAATTAAATGCAAGAAATGAAGATGTTGAACACTTTAAATGGAATTAAGAGTGTATAATTTGATAGTTCCAGCAGATGCATTAGTTCGTTTTACTTCTAAAATGTGCTTACCGCGTTTTCAAAATTTAAACATTACAACTAAAGAAAAAAATTTAATATGGGAAGAAGAAAGTTATTTATGTACAGTTTGTAGATATCCTGCAGACAAAATTTGTTAATCTGATATTTATGAAAACAAATTTTCTCATTTGTCTCCTCAAAAATGAGAAAGAATAAATCACAACGAACACCGTTTTTATAACGATAAGCAAGTTCAACTTGTAAATTACATTTTTTTAAAAGTGAGAAAATTGGAAATATTCATGTTAAAAGCCGAAGTTCACATGCACATGCCTGCTACTAACGGTTTATAAGCAACTATGTCAGAATAAACGCTCTACAACTTGTCACTTATATGAAACGTTTAGCTCGTCTTATTATGAGCGAAAAAAATATATCAATATGGTTTGAAAATGATTCCATCGAATTGTTAGAAGATAAATATTTTTTAACTTGTATGTTTCATAAATGCATAAAAGAAGTTTGCCTTTCTTGAAGATATGAATATGGTTAAGGAATCAAAGATCTTGTCACATTTTTACATCCTATGACCAGATTAGCGCATCCTTCAGTCAACTTGTGGTTTCATTGTATGTTGGTTTCATTTAACAACAAATTTGAAAAAAAAACAATTGTTAAAAGAAACTATTGAAGATGAAAAAACAGAGTAGAAGTTTTAAAAGAATGTCACGCTGTACTTTATTGTTTTGAAGATTATTTAGTTATTGATCATGATCCTAATTCAGTTCAAATATACGGTTTAGCTCACGATTATTGCTATAAAAATTTAGGATGTTATAGTAATAACTCATTTTGTCCAATTTTTGCGCACGATGCTTCTTTTAATAACCGTATTATAATTGTAAAAGGTTTTAAAAAAACTTTGGATATTCCATTATACGGTCGTTTGGCTGAATCAGAAGAAAAATCTTTTAGCGCTTTTATAAAGTATTGTATGATGGAAGATATATTTGTTATAGCTAAAAACGTGAGCAAGCTTATTATCATTTGGAAATTATAACCAAGAATTGAAAAACGTTTTTGAACTTTTAAAATCCGACGATAAAGTATATAAAAGTTTTCTTATATTAACTATGAGCGAAAAATGTAAAATTATTAACAAATCATTGCGTTTTGTAGCTTCTTAAATTTTAACTTATGCCAAATTAAACGTTGTACGTTTTAGTTGGAAATTAGGCAAAGTATTACGTAATCATGGCGCCGAAAAACATTTAGTAGTGACAAATACAGACTGGTTGTTTTTTTATTGATAACAAAAAAGATAACGATGAAATTTTTCATTTAATAGTTGAGGAATGAATTTGTTTTTCTAAAATTGGACAAAATTGAAAGGATTATTCTAACTATAAAAAAACACATCATTTATATTTCGGTTTTTATGCCAAAAAAACTGATCATTTTCAAAACAAAATATCTACACCGCATTACATAATTTAGGTTTTTGCAATGAGATCAAAATGTTATAGCGTTCACATTGTAAACCGCGAACTAGAACAAGTAAATCATTATAAAAATAGAGCAAAAGGAGTACCCAATCATAAATTGTTAGCTTCAAATTATGTTAAAGGTTTTGCTGCCGAAAGATCGTGTACAGATATGTCTAATCATTTGATTAATAAAAGTCAACCTATTGAACAAAGAGAATAAGTATTAACTTTGAAGAAGTCAAAATTGAAACGCATTTGATAGATTTTTAAAAAAGTTTACTCAAAAAAATTATGTTTTTGAAGACGGAATAACTACAGAAATTCGAGACCGTTATTTATAAGATTCTAGTCGAGAAGCAAGTTTAAAAGTTTTACCTGATCTTGAAATATTTCGTAGCGACGAGCACATATAAACATTACTCCGAACTGAGAAAAAGATTATAAAAAAATTGGAACGTTATAATACAATGATTACGTTTAATTGCAATCTGTTAATACCTTTATTATTTGATTTTAAAAAGAATTAAAATTGTAAAAATTTTTATATTTAAAAAAAAGTTGAATTTTTTTTTAATTTAATTTTTGTCTGCAAAACCACTAGAAGCTAAATTAAACAGAATATGTTTTGAAAATTTTTATTTAGTAGAAAATACAAAAGGAGAAAAAAGAACTTTTTACTTCTCGTTTACTTGTAGTTAATCTTAACGGAAGACATTTAGTTCCAGAGTAATTATGAAATTGTTGAATGATTGCAACATTGTTTTGTGAAATCTATATGTCATGTAGACGATTGTGATCAATGTTTATATAACGATAAAGTTCATTATAACTGTCATTGTATTTTAGAAGAACAAAAAAGAGTAATCACGAAACGTGTCAAATAGATCTATAACGTAAGCATGATAACGCAATGCATAACTATCTATTCTGCGACAACAAATTTTTGTCAGAAATATCAAGACTAATAGGTCGAGATTGGAAAAAATTTCGAAGATATCTTGATATCGATGAAAGTCAACTCGATTTCATACAAGTTCATTACTTTTCAACGTGCGAAAAATGTATTCAAATGTTGAAAAGATGATATAATAAAAATGGTAATGAAAATATGGTATAATAAAAATGGAACAATTTTTTACAAATTACTACAAAAAAGCGTTTTTTGTAATAATTTATTTGAAAAAAAATATGAAAAGAAAAAAAAGAATTTTGTTTCTTTTATTTAGTTAAAAGAGAACAAAAAAATGGAAGAAAAAGAAGAGAAACTAATTGAAAATCAAGAAAAACCTAAAGAAATAGGAAAAAAGGTTCTAGGCCTATAACGGAAATATTAAAGGAAAAAAGATTTCATAGTTTTTGTTTAACAGGAAAAACAAACGAACTCAAATTTGAAGACGAACAATCTATCTCTCAAGTCAAATATAATATTTTTAAACCTACAAAAGATGTTTGTCCTGAAAATACGATTATTACAGGATCGAATAAAAGTGGAAAATTTACTCTGTCTAGAAAACTATTGCAATACGGTAAATTTCCTGATGCGGAAATGTTGTTTATTATTCAAATGAGAGAACCTAGCGAATCTCAACACAAAACATGGCGTGAATTTATTAATTCTTCTAAAAACATTTTTGAATCCTACGACGTAATAACGGTAAATAGTCCAGAAAATTTAGATTCGGTTATGCAACGCGCTATCAGTTTTTCAAAAGACAAATACGGTATTCAAAACAGTGATCATCGATTATTGAATACCATACTCTTGTTTGACGACATTAGTTCGTTTTGTTTAAAGAGTCAGCAATATACAAGCGCATGTTCTAGGGTTCACATCACGGAGAAAGTACAATTACAGTTTTTCATTCGGTTCCTTCTAAAGCGAGTCAATCTTGAAATAATTTAGTTTCTTATCACAAAGGCATTGTTCCTTTTGATAATAATAGCAAATTAAAAAATATTTAAAAGCGATTTTCCTTCATCTGGAAAAATGTTTCACGTTCTAAGCGATTTGCTTAATAAAGAAACATCAAATAAACACGGACATTTAACTTTATTTAAAAGAAACTGTAAGGTTGCAAGGTTAAGAACTCAAATTACAAATTATAAAGAACAAAAAGTATTTATTTTAGTAGACGCTCAAG
Organism: Hydra vulgaris; assembly: GCF_038396675.1. Classification (NCBI taxonomy): domain Eukaryota; kingdom Metazoa; phylum Cnidaria; class Hydrozoa; order Anthoathecata; family Hydridae; genus Hydra; species Hydra vulgaris. The sequence continues at coordinate 32,202,264 of NC_088931.1, read as the reverse complement.
GAAATTGGATTTTGATTATAACGATATGAGCGTTAACAAAAAATTGTCAGTTTTCAATCGTTTCCGTATGTGAAAGGTCAAAGTTTTAAAAATCTATTATCTCAAATCTTATTACAACAACAAAAATCAAGAAAAAGAGAAAGAGAACCAACCCAACAAAGAAGAAAAAACATAAATAAGGAAAAAGAAAATCCGATAAAAAAAAGAATATGGAGTGAAAGCGTCAGAGCAATACTTTTACTCAAAGACATTAAAAATAGAAAACGATATGGAGTATGCGAATCTTCAGATGAATCTTCAGACTCTGGGAGAGAATCAAGTTCAGATTCTGAATAATTGGGAAAGCGATGACTTTTTACAAATTTTACAAAACGATTATGAAATATGCAATCAAAAAAGAACTAAGCTTCAAGCCATGAAATAAAAGTTACCTGTGCAAGGACGAATTTTTGTACTAAAAATGAACAGACGAAAAGACGTGAAAAAAACGTGATGAAAACGAAAATAAAATGATGAAAACGAAAATAAAATGATGAAAACGAAAATAAAATGATGAAAACGAAAATAAAATGATGAAAACGAAAATAAAATGATGAAAACGAAAATAAAATGATGAAAACGAAAATAAAATATTGATCAAAGAAATTTTGACTCATTTTAACGCTGTAAAAATGTTAAAATGCGAACTTTTATCTGATCACGAAAGATAGCAATTAAAAAACGCTTTTCAAGAACACGTTTGTATAGAAATTAAACTCTTGGTTAAAGAATATTTATATCCTTATCCAAAATTTAAAGAAAATGGTAAAAAAAAAATGAAAATCATAAGTCAAGCTACATCTGACTTGTTTATAATAATTACGACGTCTTAAAATAGTATTACGACTCTACTCGTTTTAAACATTATCACAAAATTATAAATTATTTCTCTAATAAATTAATCGTATTTGTCACTTTACAATCTACAAAAACTTTTATCGATTTTGTTAAGACAACAATTCGATATTGATTATTGCCAAAAGGAATTTTTAGTCAAAATAATTTGTATTTTTCTGAAATATGAGAAGAAGTAAACCTTACAATTTAAATTATTCTCCTTCATTATCTTTGCAAAAAGTTTTATCCCAAAATGCTTACAATATGGATATTTATAATAAAAAAATTATTGTAAATGGACGAATAAGACAACAAAGACAGCGACCTCAATCTGAAAAGATAAACAGTATAGATATTTCTAATTTAATCGAGAGATATGATTTTTCTTCCTCTTTTACTTATGCGGATCCCATCACTATTAAAAATCAAACTGAAGGGGAAGTACACTTTCATCAAGATTTAAATAGTTTGTTACTTCTAGATACTATTCTTAACAGCGGTTTGGCTACAACCCTGATAAGTGATCATAAAAATGGCAAATTCATCTTAATGTAGGGGCGACTCTTACGCTTTTAAAAAAATTTTAAGTTTAAACAAACAAAACGAATTTAACGCTCAAGTCGATCAAATAAATATAAGCGAAACATTAGGAACAAAGAGAAATTTAAGAAAATGTACTCCGCAAAGTAGCACCAACGCCTCCATCAATAGAATATTCTTTAAACTCTTTACTGCGTTTTACTACTTTGAATAGCATTCATCCCCCTGATAAAAAAGTTTATGTTTAACGCCTATAAGAATTTTTTTAATTTTAAAGTTTTACAAGAAATTTGCAAGAACGAAGAAGTGAAAAAAATACAAAATTTACCGAGACAGTTACTCGACATGAAAAAACCAAGTCAATTATCAATTCAGATGAAATCAAATTTTTTTACGCATTTTTAAACCAAAGAACAAAAAAGTCACTTTGAACAGTTTAAAAATATTCATTTTATATTTACCCAACGTTATAAACGTTGAAGAATCGTTAGCTAGTATTATTAATAACGTGTCTAACACGACCTATCAAAAAATAAACGATCCAAAACAATATTCTTTTTACGCTAACAAATTTTTAATTTTACTTACATCCTCTTACAGTGAAGGCAGTATGAGAGTGGTATCCGACTATTATCAAATAAAAAACTTACTTTTTCAAAATTATGGAATTTTATTAAAAAAACAACACCTTTTCGTAACGAAAGCAAAGTAACACCCGAATGTACTAGCGTCAGCACTTTATTTAAACATCCATATACCGTCATGACTTCAGCTTTTATAGAAAAAGCTTTTGAATTATTGTCAGAAACTAAAGACATTGTCAATCGACGATGCATACAATACAGAGAAATGTTTTGAGGGGTTAAATTTGAAATATTAAAAGAATGTATTCAAAATAAAAGTTATTTATTATCTGACAAAAACGTTTATAATCAAATGATGGACGATTATGACGAAAAGGCTCTAGGAAGTAGAGCAATTGGTGAAACCATGTTGTTTTAAACATTCAAAACGTTTTTTTTCAAATGTTTCTTTATTACCTTTTAGAGATGTGGCATAGAAGTTGCAATTTTAAAAGAAAATGTGCACCAAACTTGTACCAAAGCAGATCTATATCTTTTTTTAGAAAACATTAAATCCAAATCTAATCACTTTTACAATACCAAGAATACAATAAAAAAAAAACTTTGATTGAAATATTGATGGTAATGGGTACAATGTATAATTTTCAACTTGTTGTAAAAATTGTGTATAATTGTGTATGATTTTCAACTCGTTTAAATTCTCTTTTATTATTTTATAAAAAATATTATTAAATTGATTCTTATAACATAAAAAGCTACTTTAAAATTAGAAACAAATTTAAGAAAACGAAAGTTTTTCATTTATTCAAAAACGTTATCATTGCTATATATACTCCTACACCAAAAAAATACCGTACGTCCCCAGACAGCAAGGCTATAATGGCCCGCACTGGTCCTGTATAGGCTGCCGCGCTGGACCTGCTATGGCTGCCAGCGTTGGCGAAGCTCCGTTTTGCTCAAAGGATTTTTCATGGACCAGCCGTGGCTAGCCAGTGATGGCAAAACAGCGGCTAGCCAGTGGAGGACAAGAACTGGCAGAACAACGATTAGCTAGTTTTACATCGTAACCATCGTGATTTTGTCTTTGTTAACTAACTGGGTCGCGCATGGGATTGTTATGGATTTTCTTCGGGCAATCCTATTTGAAGTCCCTATATATTCCTTTATATTTAGACTTCCTAATTATTTAAAGTTATCTTTAACAGAATCGACTGTATTTTTTTGGTTAAAAATTGGCGTATTTTTTATTAGTTTAAGGACAATAAAATGAATTAAACAAATGATTATTGACAATTTTAATTGTTATGAATAAATTTAAAAAACAGGCCTAAATTTCAAAATATATATTTACGCGACAAAAAGCAATTATTATACAAAGATTTGATTCACAACCATTCGACAATGGTGCTTTTCTCCGATTCATATTCAATCGTCAGCATGATTCGTTTTAAATTTCTGCTTCAATTTGTAACGTAACACAAACTTGTCAGCAATGAAACAGAAAAAAATTACTTTGTATCTGGTAGGTATAAGGTGTTAGGGAGCACTAAAAATGTTAGGAGACTTAAAAACAACATTGATAAAACAATTCATCAAATTTGAATAAACAAGACAATTGTGCAAATTTAGACATACATGTATACGTGTGTGTATGTGAAATTATATATACTAATATGTTTGCATATTTATATGTGAGTAAATAATTATATATGTATTTATGGGTGAATATTGACATATGTATCATTAAACAATTATTTTTTATTTAAAAACTGTTAAGGCGGTTCTTGATGATAAGATCATATGATCTTCTGCGAGCATCTGCATACTTATTGTAAAGTTAACAAAATTTTTAATTCTTAATGTATGTATTTTATGTACTTTATTCATTCTTTTATCGTAAAACTTGTTTTGAATAAAGAAAAAGAAAAAGAAAAAAATTAATTGCCTCTCACTGTTCCTAAATATTTTTATATACAGAAACTATTTTATAAAACACAGTAAACCTAGTCATTATTAATAGTAAAAATAAAAGAACAAAACTTTTCCTTCACTTTAACACTGAAAACAGAAATATTAATAACTTATTTGAATAAGTGTAAACTTACCAGTTTTAGATGAATCATTTAACTTGAGATTTGGCATTTTGTTTCAACATTATGTTTATTGCTATAGCTTCATTAATATTTGATACTTTTATGAGGTGGCACATTAATCATCACAAACAATCTCTAAAAACAAAACATCAATACTATTAAGTCTAATAATTGAAATTATTTTCTTTGAGGTGTTTTCATATAAAATAACAAAATAAGAAAAAGCATTAGTGGCAATTCTTTATAACGATTAATGAAAGTGTTTTAAAAATGAAATTATAGAGAAAAAATGACTTTGGAAGTTTAACATTAGGGCGAATCAAATACTTCTTGAAATAATTAAATAAAAGAAATATAACATTATTACTTACATCATTATTTAGACCTCACCTTGAATATTGAACCCATTAAGGAGTTTACATATACAGAAACATGTTATTATGATTAAACAGCTCCAACATATAGTTTAAAAAATTTATTATGTAAAAACTCACTGATAAACCTTTCTCTCCACATTAAAAATTAGAAGATCAAGAAGTGATGTGATACAACTATACAGAATTATTAACGACTTGGATGTAATTAATTGGTATAATGCTCAAATCTTTATAGAAAATTCTATTAAAAAAGACAACAATAAATAATATATAAACAGCAATCCAAAAAGTTAGTTGTTGAGTTGAGAAAGCGAAAAAGTTAATTATATTTTTAACATACGATAAATAAATACTAAATTGTGAAAAGCTGGTAAAGTCATCTACTTTTGTCAGATTATTTACTAATAATGTGTATCACAACTTTGTTGGTTTATTTATATTTATTTATTGTATTTATAAGTAAACAAATTAGGAAATTTATTTAGATAAAAATATAAAATATTGATTAAACTCCTAGAAAAAATAAAAATTCACTAGTCCAAGACGAATTTTTCAAATTATTTTGCGAAAAACACTTATATGTCCAAATCTAGATATTTAGGCTTGATAATGTGTATCACAACTTTGGTTTATTTATATTTATTTATTGTATTTATAAGTAAACAAATTAGGAAATTTATTTAGATAAAAATAATAATATTGATTAAAGTCCTAGAAAAAAACAAAAATTCACAAGTCCACAGCGAATTTTCCAAATTATTTTGCTAAAAACACTTATATGCCCAAATCTGGATATATAGACTTGATAACTTTTCCTATCTAATGCGTCATATGTTAATAATACTTAGGTATCCATTTTTTGATTTCAACAACTTTGCATAACACAAAAATATTCTTATGCTATAATTATAAAAAAGATTTTATCTTAATATTATTCCTACTAAACTATAAGAATATAAAAGATAATTGTGTTAATAACACTCAAATTATATTAAAGAAAAGTTACGATTATTAAAACAAAAAGATAATAAAAGAAAGCATAATTATTCAAATTATCTCTACAATAACATGCATATATTTAACATATTTCCTTTTCTATCGAACCAACATTTCTATCAGTTTTTTTTCTATTAATATCTATCATTCTTCAATTGCCGTTGTTTCAATAAATTAGGTTTTAAGTTTCTCTAACCAGTTTAGCTTGGCGAAAAAAAATTAATTTAAACATTAAACCAACTTAATGGTTAATATTTGATGTAAATAATTACGTTTGAGATAAATAGACTTGTAAACAATGTTGATACAACATGATCATTATGTGATTTGTAGTCTAACAATAGATCCTATCCGAAACTTTATTTATTTATCAAAAGAACTAACTTGCAATAATTTATTTACAAACTATTTAACATAAATTTCCTTTTGTAAATATTAATTTTTAAAATTTATCTAGAAATTATTATGTACGCAATGTAGAATATAAAAAACAGAATACATTCTCACCTGAAAGTATTTTTTTAAATAATAAAGTTCTTAGATATATTTGTATAATAAGTGTAAAAAACAACTTTTAAGATAGATGCGAAAATCTGCGCTGTAAACGTAAATGCTCTTGTTTATATCATTATTAATGTGATTTTAAAACTGATGGGCCAGTATCGACCCAGTCTCTGTTATTCTGCTTCGGCAAATCTTTGTTGGATCATTAATGGTTTTTTTGCGGCTGCCCAGCTTAGGTAATTTTGTAAAAACTCGGCAATGGCCTTGTTATGGCTTCCCAGAACTGGCAATCCAATAACGGAACTTTATCGGGTCAGTAATGAATTCGCTGGCATAGGCTAGCCACTATCGGACCAGTATATCCTTGCTGTTTGGGTTTGTACACTCCAGAATCTATAGCCTCACCATTTACACTACATATTACCCCGATATCTACTCCAATTGAAACCAAATTAAGATGACGAAAAATCGTTGGGTGCTACCGCTTTACCTACACCTGAACCTACACCTGCGTCTGAAGAAAACTTGGACGACATTAAGTTATCTAGAAAAGATTATTTACAATTAAAAAAAAACCGAACCAGAACGAAGAAAAAGATTGAGACCAAAACCTCCCATATAAAATGGACGAATTGTTAAGAGACGCTATCGACTATGTTGTAAAGATCAGTTAACAAAATTAACTAGTCGTTTTTTGGTTTGACTGACGTGACAAAAATTAAAAAAGTTTTAATAAATTTCACACTGTAAAAAAAATCCTACAGATTTAAAATTTTATGAAAAACTAAAACCGCTTTTAGAAAGTTTAGTTTATGCAAAATGCGTAGGTAAGATAACAGCCTAGTAGCATTAAACATTACTTTATTTTAAAAAAAAAACAGACGCTAACGTTTAAAAACAAGCTGCAAGAAAACCGTACGATTACGAAACTCATCAATTTCATACGAAAATCCTCATCAATATTTTCAAGCCGATTTAGCCAATATAAACAGTTTTAATCTTAATGTTAGTCCTTATCGTCCAAAATTTTGTTGTTGTTGACGGTGTTTCGGAAAAGGTGTATTTGAGAGTAACAAGTAAAAAAAGTGCAGACAAAGTACTTAGCAGTTTTAAACATATTTTTAAAGACGTTAAACGAGCAGACGATAAAAGTTATATTTATTTGCAAACTGATAAAGGAACAGAGTTTTTCAATAACAAAAAGGAAGAATGGTGCAAAACTGAAAAAATTCATTATTTTCATTCTAAAAATTAAGGAAATGCTTATTTGGCAGAACCGGTATAGGACGTTTAAACGTAATACTTTATCAAAAGCTAAATAATCAAGGCGACCTTAAAAAACATAATTGGAGTTTTTTATCGAAGAAATTGAACAAAAATTAAACGAAAAAGAAAAAACGATTAGCGTAATCAGTCCTGAAGATTTAGACGCTGACGATGCAAAAGGTAAAGCTCTTCGTTTAACTGATCAATAAGCAAACACCAAAAGACGAGGCTACGATTTTTCCAACATTTTACATCGAGTAAAAAAAGTCAAAAACTCAAAACATTTAAACCTTTATCTATCGGAACAGAATGTTATTTGAAAAAATATAAAAAAGATCCCAAAGAAACTTTTAGCAAATTAAATACACACGATCGTCCGTATTGAGACACTACAAAAAAGTAATTATCATGAAAGTTTCCGAACGCTCCAACCCTTCAGTAAAAGGTTACTTACCCGTTAATATTTATAAAGTCGAACTAGTGGACGGTTTAAATACAACGTACAAAGTCAAGCGAGAAGATTTATTACCTATTAACGAAGACGATAAAGACATTTACTTTAAAAACTTAGCTGCATTGAAAAAAGATTTCCTCTTTGTCACACTGGAAACTTATTGAGTGCTGCAGCAAACTACTTAAATCCTGCTTTAAAGGGACTTCAACAAAAGAATGGTTAGCCTCACATGTTAAGGATAATGTTGAGTGCCAACCTGTTGCCAGAGTCCTTTCAGCAGATTTGTCCCCTAATTCAAAACTGAAGCGCAAGTTAAACGTCAGACTTGAAACACAAGAGCCAACATCTGAACTGAATCCTATTTTGAGCGAAATGTGCCAGTATGAATATCTCCCTGATGCCAAAAAAGACTTTCCGATTTTTGATTGCTGAAAATTGCATTCAAATACATTGCCAGAACTCTCTTCATTAGCTAGACAAATTTTAGCTATTCCAGCAAGTTCAATTAATTCAGAGACAGTTTTTAGCTCAGATGGAAATGTCGTCCGATCATCCAGACACAACTTACACCCAGAAAAAGTAGAACAAATCATCTTAAACAGAGAAAAGATTGTCTTGTTGGAAAAATTTGGCAAAAAATTCTGAATTAATATTTGAAAAAGTTGTTTACATTTGACAAATGTCATTTGTGTCCATTTGTCAAAACCATGTTTACAAATTTTTTTTTTTTACTTGGAATTTAATAAATTTGTTTTCAAAAATTGTTAAATTTCTTGTCTCGTTCTCGGTCTAACGAGAAGTACTAACTTCTCGTCTCGGTCTCGTCTCGGTTTGAAAAAACCTAGTCTCGCTCATGGTTAACTTTTGTACGACCTTTTATTCATATTATGGTAACACCAAAATACGGTGGAACGCTCGTTCGAAATTCTGCTTCAGGCCCTTTTGTTCCAGATACACGTGATGCTAAGAACTTTAAGTGTTGATTTAGATATTTATATTAATAACCTTTTATCTAGTACAGAAAGCGTAAAAACATATAAAATGAGACATATCATACCTTGGCAAACTGCTTTATTTTATTAAAAATTAAAATAACTAAAAATTAAAAAATAAATTAAAATATATTGATTAAATATATTAATTAAAATAATAATAATTTAATTAAAATATTAATTAAATATAATAATTAAAATAATAAATTAAAAAACAAAAAAAAAATAACTAAAAATTAAAAATAATAAAAAATATTGACCAACACAAACACAACAAAATCTGTAGGCAATATATGTAATATAGAAACTGAACTTGTCGATATTTTAATCAAAATTAACGCTTTATGGAAAATCTGGAACACTCAATAACGATCAAAGACGCAAATAACAATTATACGCAAGAAAAAATGATATTAGGAGCTTTTGTAGACATTTTTAGATTTGCCTTTGAAAGTATAGGGACAAAATTTCTCTGCGTTAGCGAATCAATTATTGGCGTCGAATCTTCTAAACTATTTACAAGTTTTTATCAATTATTTTTTCCAAAAAAAAGCGAAAGAAAATATTATTGTTTTACTTTTAAAAAAATACCACTAGCTTCTTTACCAATTCCTTTTTTTAATGTTGAGCATATCATATTGCCTGAACGAGAATTTAAAATGTTAAACATTTTTACCGAAGGTATAAATTATCAATTACCAAATAATTCACTCAACTTAAACTTAAACGGAATATCGTTCATTGATTTTATTTATGAAGGACCTAATATCTTCGATAATCAAAAATTACTCAATAAACCTTACCAACTTTTGTGTATTCCTAGTGATTATATTAATAATTATTACACTTTTTGGTGCTTACCTTCTTTGAACGAAACACGCACGATATTGATTTCAAATCACCAAAACAAGTAAGAACCCCATAAATATTTCATCTAAATCTCTTTATTATGAAATGAAAGCAAACCAATTTTCTCCTTATCACGTTCAATTTGGCTTCATCTTTTAAAAATAAAGTAAGTTAATGCAGAAAATAAGTTAATGTTTTATAAATGAGAGTTTTTTATTAAATACAAGAAATTCTTATCTACTAAATTCTAGTTTTATAAACTGTGCAAAAATTCTATTGAAACTAGATAAAACTAACAAAATACTAGACAATAAGGTATTAAAAAAATAAGTAAAAAATAATAAAAATAAACCATAAAATTCAACAAACTGTTAAAACATAACCTTTTTTGGCGGCTTTGTGTCTTATGCTCTTCATCTTCTGTTTGTAAATCTGAAGTATCTTGCGCAACCACCAATTTTTTACAAGCTTTTTCATATGTTTCTGAATAATAAATAATTTTATTTAATTTCATAAACATTCGAGAGGTGATTTTGATATTATCTGAAGATGGTTTACCTTAGTTTGCCCACTAATTATACAAATCTCTTACTTTCTGAAAAAAAAAGTTATAATAAGTTATACCTGTTCTATACATGATGGAAATGGTGTGCTTTGACCAGATGTCATCTGGGATCTCCCCGGCTTTGCTTGATTTTTTAACTCTTGCATCACTAACATATTGTGGCCAATAGCATAAACTATCATCCACTAACCAATTTTCTGGTATAACATACATTGAACCTTGTTCGTTGAGAAATGATACAACAAGGTATTTTATTTTTCTTTCTTTCTCAAAATCAAAAACACTACTGGGTTAGGGTTAGGGGTTAAGGTATTATGGCTAACCCTAACCCTAATCCTGACGAGTAAATATTAAAAAAGATTCATAGCTGTAGAATGAATATATTGCTAAACAAATATTTATTTATGATTTAAATGTTATTAGTAAAAAAAACTAAACAATCTACAAACAAATCAAATAGTAATTAATATTTAAAAATACATTCTATAATAGCAAGCAATGAGCAGTTTTTTATATGAAACCTTGTATACATAGCTCTAGTGCCTGCTTATTTTTTTCTTGACATTAGACTTAATTAACTTATAATATATTGCATAATTTAGTGAAATTAAATGTTTTTTAAATTTTTTATTAAAAAAATACAATTTGAAACAAAATAGAAATTAATTTTAAATATATTTTGAATTTATAAATAATCCATTACATAGACAAAAAAAGCTTTTAAAAATGCAAAAGTGGGAGTGCAGCATATTTTTGGTTGTAAGGCAAAAGTACATACTTCTTATCAATGTTACCAACAGAGCAAGACTTTGTATTGTCTGATAAATTACAAACTAAGTATATGTCAACGGATGATGAGTTCCAAGGGTATGTGAAAAGTGTTTCTACGCTTTCAAATGTGTTGTATAAAACTAAAATATCACCATCTTCTCCATATTTTTTAACTATGTTTTGCACAAAAATAATTTCACCAGTTTTCAATTGACAACAACTGTCACCCACAGTACACTTAATGCAAAAATCTCTTAAAATCACTTGCTAATGCTGAGATTCAATATCTGTAATATCGTTTGGAAGCCTAATATTCTGCTGCTGTTTTAATATAGGATACTTCAATTCAACCGCTTTTAGTTCCAAATAAATTTTACCTGTTGCAATGGAAAATTTGGCTTTCGTATTAACTTTTTCAGCTGACCAAGATAGTTTTCAAATGGAAACGCGGATATGTTTTATAAAGGTCCATAATTGATTGCATCATGGCACAAATGTGAAAACCCATGCATATTATAAGTTATCATCTCTGGACCATACATATCTGAGGTATGTTTTATGAACAGATTATGTAAAGTATTAGCACTGACAGCATGATGTACACATAATTTTGGACACATTAAAATTCTCATAGCAACAGATAACAACAAGAAATTTTTATACATGGCTTCATTTAGTATATCTGATAAGTATACAACACCACTATATAACAAGAACTGTCTGAGTTCGGTTGCTTTTCACCTTTCAAATTTAGACACAGCCCTAAGCTTACGAGCAAATTCCTCTGGTATATACTTGGAAGCACCAACCAAACGAACAGAAAGTTGTGTTGAATCTCTTGCACCTAATCTAACATAAAGGACCTTTCAACCATATGTAAAGCAACTTTCTTATCACTCCCAAGCAGACAAGATGCATATAGTCATGAGGAAACTGTGTTACCATTCCAATACCAAGTTCCAAAAGAACAGACTCATCATTGTGATGTTTTTTTTGAGTCATGTTTAAAAATTACTGTACTGTTCTAAGTTTAGCACCTAAAATAGGAAAGGTTACACTTCCTATATAAAAACCTTTTTGGCAGCACTTATCACATCCGAAATATCCTCCATGCCCTTTGCATGCTTTTACAAACGCTCGTGCTGGATCACAAATATCAGCTGATATACTAAATTTGTATAATTTTTCACAGATAACAATTCCAGTAAAAGTGCTTTACTTTCTTGAACAAACTTTTTTAGAAACTCGTTGCAGTTTGATGGTTTACTTTTACCATAAAATAAACCAATTATAAATGGAGATTTGTTTTTCTGAATATTGTTTTGATGATACTCAATTAAACCCAATATTGGCCAAAACTGACCATTAGAACTTATATCTATTATATATATATATATATATATATATATATATATATATATATATATATATATATATATATATATATATTTATATATATATATATATATATATATATATATATATATATATATATATATATATATATATATATATACATATATATATATTCTATATTTATTAATATTTAGTATATATAATATAAAGGTAATTTTAACAATAAAGCAAGTACAACTTAAGTTGTACATGCTTTATTGTTAAACATAAGGAGAAATTTCTCAACATAAGTAAATTTGTCAACATAAGGAGAAATTTCTCCTTATGTTGAGTTTAAGCTATACAAATTATTTTGTGAGCTTTAAGCACATCTGAAATATTATGAAAAAATTATTATGAAGGAAAATATAGTTAAATGTTACTTATGTATTTCAAAGATCTTTAGTTACTAAAGATCTTAGAAATACATAAGTAACATTATTTAAATATTTTTTTACTAAATATTTACAAAGCTAAAGTTTAATAAATTTTTTTAATTAGAAATGGTAATGGGGTATATTAGTGACATTTATCTGGCTAGAAAAAATAAGAAGCCTTTTAACATTCCCAGCTAAATATACGAATCTAACATACCTCGTTAGTATTTCCTAGTTGCATATTTATTTATTATTTGTATTATTTGATTTAATAAATAGTAAAAGTTTATTCAATCGAAACGTTAAAATTTTAATAGTTATATTAAAAATCAACATTTTTTCATTAGAAGGTTTTAAATAATAACATAATAAATTTCAGTTGCCATAAAATAGTAATATCTTTGTTCAACCAAGTTCGCTCGTGTTCTAAAAGTCTAGAGAAGGTTCTTGCATACTTCCGCAACTTTGATCGGAATTTACATTTAAATATTATTAGAGTTTTCTTTAGATTTATCATTTCAGGTTTTTCAATACTTTCATAGTATAGACCCTCCAGTCTACAAAACTCACGTAGAAGAGCCTCGAGTAAGTTATCATGATTAATTCCTAACTCTTGAATTATAGGAACTAAATGTATTCTTTTCAAATTGAATGTAAGCAATGAACTATTTTAAGTTATTTTATACACAAGTTTTGATTTTAAAACGTGCACTATGCCATCAAACGTTGCATATATTGGTTTTTGAGGTTTGATGATTAGCACCATCTGCATGAGTTTTTTTACTAATACGAACTAAATGTATAATTTGTGTAATGAATGAAAGCAATGAACTAATATTCGCTACTTTATACGGCAAGTTTTAATTAAAAACGAAAAAAAAAACACAAAAAAACCGAAGTATTTGAAAGGTCTTATTTTAATTAGGGCAAGTTTGGGCAAATGATTTTTATTTTTTCTGCTTTCATATATACCTATTAATGAAAAAATATTAAAACTACTATGGAATCTAGTGGAATCGTTTAGTTTTTAAACTAAACTCATAATTAAACTAATTTAAAAAAATCAATTTATGACACATTTTTGAGATCTCAGTAATGAAAAACTAAAAACAAAATTTATTCTCAAAAATGTTGTTAGTAGTTGCCAAACATCTTAAACATATGACTTCAAATTAAATTTTGAACTGTTTTTACCCATGTCAATCTTAAAAGAGTGACACAAAAGCTAGGTTTTTTTGAACGAGTTTTCCGATAAATAAAATAAAATAAATAAGTCTCGGAAAAAGGCGTATAAATTGGTGAAATCTTGAAAATTGTTCACAAAAAAGTTAATTATTGACTTTTAGTGGTATTTAGTAACATTATAATTAAATTAATTAATTTCCAGCTATACTTTTTTTATGGAGTTTTTTTTGCCGTTTTTTATGGATTTTGACTCACTGTGCGACGATGTAGCTTTATTAGGTAAAATATCTTTGCAGCAAACATTGTTTTAAATTAATAACAAATATGAAAGTTTATCCCAATTTTCGAAAAAATAACACTACTAGCGCAAACAACGCGACAACAAATCGTGCTTTCGATCGTTTTAAAGCTCTACTCATTAAAAAAAGTTATTTAAAAAGAATTAGACAAGAAATAATTAATCCAAATTTAGGATTAGTTGAAGTTGACGATCTTGATAACAATGTCATTTTTGCCAAAACAAAAGCTCTTATTCATGCTAATGAAGTTAACGGTTTAATTAGAGCTAAAAACTCTACAGCAACTCTCGTTTATCAAACAAATCTAAAAGTAAGATACAACGCATTAATGAACGGAGATAAAAGTTATAAATTTAGAGTGCAATTGAATCTATCATGCGAATTTTTTTAAATTAAAAGCTATTATGGAAAAGGAAAACAACTTAAAATTGAATTTTACATTGAAAAAGATATGAATTAACAATTAGAACTTGTAGGAACTTACAAACCTCCCGCAATTATCGCAGGAAATAATTCATTCTTAATTAATATTCAATTTTTAGAACAGTTTAAAGGTTTGCTAACTATGTATCTTTAATATCCAGCTCAAATGGTTTAAACCGGAACAGGAGAAGACGAAAATTTTGCATATGCTCCTAACAAATTTAAAACATCATAATTTACTATACGATATTTTTATTTTAGTTAAATTAACCGTGTTTTAACTGTAATTTTTACAAGCTTACGACTATTTATTTCTAAAAAATTCCTAAAAAATCAAATTTGTTTGTTTTTTTCTTTATTAAATCATTTTTTATGGCTCTAAGACGTGGTAGAAGAAGTCGAACTCGACGCAGACATTGAGGTCATAGAGGTAGAGGAAAATTTATAACTCGAGTTAAAAATTTAGCAAAACGATTATTCAAATCAGATATAGGTGGTTACGCCCTTGATTATCGCAAAAACAACGTAATGCGTAAAAAATTTTGTTGTGTCGCGTGCTAAAGAAAAACAAGGAAACGAATAAGAAAACGAAAAAGAGGAATGCGCGGTACAGGTGAGACAGGTGATTTCCTAAAAACACTTTCTACTGAATACTTATACAACATTTCACCTCAATTCAGACTTTTCGCTAAACTTGCTCCTCCAAATTATTTTTCAAACGTAACAAATTAACATAAATAACAAAAACAAAAAAGTAAATTTACATGTGTTAAAAAACGAATTAAAGTAATTAAAATATAAAAAAACATTTAGCTAAACTTAAACTCAACGTAATGCATAGAAAAAGAGGAAGAGTTATTTACCACCGTTAAAAAGGCGCAGGTAGAAAACGAAGACGAATGCGCGGTAAACATCTATCATTGTTAGCAGCACTTGTAGCCCCAACTTTATTTTTTTGGGTAGCGCTCTTTCAGGTGGAATTTCGTACGGAATC
Organism: Hydra vulgaris; assembly: GCF_038396675.1. Classification (NCBI taxonomy): domain Eukaryota; kingdom Metazoa; phylum Cnidaria; class Hydrozoa; order Anthoathecata; family Hydridae; genus Hydra; species Hydra vulgaris. Next base: position 32,186,724 of record NC_088931.1, on the reverse strand, counting down.
AATCGAATTGGAAAATAATTGTATTTATTATGTAAATAAAACATGTTATTACAAAAATTACAACGTTTTCTTTTCTTATTCTTTTTTACAACAATGAATCGTTTCATTAATTACTATAAACATAATATAAAAACATAAAACTATTACGCCGCATACTATATTAAATAGTTCAGGCAACACATCTACTACAAAACCATAAAAACCATATCCAAGTCCTATGAAAGGTATGGCTATACACTTTAATATCAAAATAATAAAGCTTATAATGTTCTCTAAACCTTTATATACACGAGTTTCTTTTAATTCCATATTTTTTCACAAAAACAAACACTTGCAATTGTTCCAAGTAGAATAAAACCAGTTAACAATACTCCAAATAAATAACCTCCAAGTTCAATGATAATAATAATCGATGTAAGGACTAAAAACGCAATCATTTTTTTATCCAAATCTTTCAATATTTTTATTTTATTAATGTACTTCGAAATTGCGAACATAATTTCCATGAGAATCGTGAGTTCCACCGTAATCGTATAGCGGATCTGGCTTATACGGTTTTACCACTGCCACATTTGTTGTAGTTTCAAGTTGTTGTAATGGTTTGCTTTTTGATTCTATTCAAATAATTATTAAAATAATTTTTTTCCATTTATAATCTTTGGTTACGCTTCATTAAACATTTTTTTAAGATAATAATTTTTTTTAATTTTGTCCATTAAACATTTTTTTTAAGATTTTTTTTTTGACGTCGTTATTTTAAAAAATGCAGACGAACGGTCGGGAACGATAAATGTGACATTCACCTATCATCACACGTCAGTTTACTGATGGAGTGCAAAGTCCTATGGTTTGCCCTCTCATTGGTACACTTTATCAAGTGAGTCAGACAAGTATTATGTCTAATTTATGAACTAAACAGCCATGGCAAATTTTTAAACTTTTTTATTAAACAGACAACTAAGAATAATACAAAATAACCTTTGCCAAGATTGATTTGACTGCTTAGCATAGCTTTGCATTAGCAGAATATTGTCGAACAAATACATAGTAAATAGAATTCAATAACAGCTAAAAAGTTTTATGTCTGGTTTACTAGTCGATTCCTCATATATAATAGTTTTTACCTATAATGCTTTTAATATTTTATTTGTTATGATTTTAAAAATGTATGCGTTTTTGAATAACACGATTGTTTAGAGAGTTTATTTCTAACGAGAGATATCAAAATTTATTATTAAATCTAAGTGGTTAAAGGAGTGATTAAACTTAAATATAGTCAATAGAAGAAAACTTTTTAATTAATCTAACATACAATATAATGAAAACAAAAAATTTACATATTTTTTTTGGTCAATGGTTGTTGCATATACCCCAAAAAAACCCCAAAATAAGCAGAAAATATGATTTTCTCAAACTGAGAAAACGCTAAAAACGTAAAATTGTTAAATAAAACAATTTCCAAACATACTAAATATTACGTATTAGAGTTTAATTTAACTTAAAAACTTCCTTTTTTATATAATTTGCCTTCATTTTCTAAGGTTTTGTCACTTTTCTTCTATTTTTTAGCCCTTAATTTTTGACGACCCTATTATTTATTTGGCTTTCCTCGATAGATTGACTGTTTAAGGTGGATTTTGTTCATAGCGTTTGAACCGTTTATTGTATATTTGCCAGAAATCATGTTAAGTTTTTCATAAACAAGGATTGACGATTTCATCCCAATATTAAAATTAGCTACAGCGTCATAGACACCAAACTTTAGCACCGTATTGGTGACAAAGACTCACGAAGAAAAAGTTAAACAAGTAAGTAATGAATTATCTAATATTAAAAAAATACAAGGAAAAATTTCGTCGGATAATTGTGAGTTAAAGCTAAAAAGTGTGGACATAGAGGACAGGAATAAAAGGTGTAATTTACGAATTGACGGTCTTAAAGAGAGTAGTGACAAAAAAGAGTGGGAATTTACGAAAGAAAAAGTTAAAAAACTTTTTAATGAAAATTTTGGGATTGAACAGAATATTAAAATTGAACGTGCGCATAGAGTTGGTCTTGCTAAAAACGAGCGTGCGCGAACAATTGTACTCAAACTACACGACTTTAAGGACAAAAATAATCTTGGATAAAGCTTCCAATCTTAAAGGTACCAACATTTATATTAATGAAGACTTTAGCGAAACCACAAGGAAAATTCGAAAAGAACTTTTTGCTAAAGCAAAAAACCATAGGCAAAACGGATACTTCGCGAAAGTGATATACAACATTAGAAGCATGCAGCAAAATATTGTGAAGTTGAATCAATTTTTTAAGTATTTTAAATTACGCGTTTGATGTCATAGCACTTACAGTGACTTGGCATGATACAGAAAGTTCTGTTGAATTGCATTCTATCTATAGTTTGCAATCTTATAAATTAGTTAGCCAACCAAGAGCCAGCTGGAAAAAATATGGAGGATTAGGGGTTTATGTCTCCGATAAATATATGTATAAAATTAAAAAAGTTCAATGTTTCTCTAATTCTAACTACGAAAGTCTTTTCATCGAAATTATAAACAATAAATATAGTAATATATTAGTAGGATGTATTTATCGTCCGCCAAATGGTAAAATTAAACCATTTGAAAATTTTATGAAAAATTCTATCATAAAAGTTAATAATGAAAATAAAAATCTATATATTATTGGGGACATAAATCTTGATGCTCTGACTTATCAAAAATTTCCTAAAATAAAATCCTTTTTTGGAATGCTATTTAAACTCAACGTCTTATCAATAATTAATAAACCCACACGTGTTACAAAAAACTCAGCAACTACGATTGACAATATCTTCATTAATAACCACCTAAAATCAACATTTGAAACTGGAATTTTCCTTACAGATATTAGTGATCATTTTCCTATCTTCTTAAAAGTAAATTATCTAAAAACTGTGTCTGATAGTCAACTAAATGTTATTAATTTGAAAAAATGTAACATTAAATTTTGTAGTATTAACAAACTGACGTGTAGATTAAAACAAAACGCATGGAGTAATGTATATAAATGCATTGATACTAACGAAGCTTTTATTAACTTTTTAAGTACATTATTAAAACACAACAATGAAACCTGTCCATATGAGGATATTAAAGTTAAGGCAAAAGCTATTGCTAAACCATGGATGACCAAATCGCTATTAAAATGCTCCAAAAAAAAGCAAAAACTGTATAACAAATTTCTAAAAAATAAAAACACAAATAATGAACTAAATTACAAAAAATATAAATACTTTTACAAATCACTAATCAAAAATGCAAAAAAAAAGTTATTTCAGTAGGCTAATCTCGAATTGCCAATTTAATAGTAAAAAAACATGGTCCATAATTAATAAGATCATCGGAAAAGACAAAAATATTGCTCTTTCATTGCCTAAGAGAATTAATATTGACAACACTGATATATTCTGTCAAAATTTAATCTCAAAAGAGTTCAACAAGTATTTCACAAATGTTGGACCTAAACTTGCCAACAAAATATTGGCCACATCAGAATCATTTTAAAACTAAAATCCTCAATTAACAAAATATTATATGATAATGAATTAAGTTATGAAGAATTTGAAAAAGCATACTCTTCTTTAAAAAAAAAAAATTCTTAGGATATGATGAAATCTCTAGTAATATAGTGATTTTTAACAAAACTAGCTTAAGCAAACCTTTGTTTCATATACTGAAACTTTCATTAAAGTTCGGTATTTTCCCTGATGCTCTTAAAATAGCTAAAATAATCCCAATTTACAAATGCAACGATCATTCGGACATTACAAACTATAGACCTATATCATTACTTTCTGTATTCTCAAAATTGTTTGAAAGCGTAATTTATAATAGAATATTCGAGTATTTCACTATAAACAGTTTGTTTTACCCAAAACAATTCTGGTTCCAGAAAAATCACTCAACTGAACATGCAACTATTGAAATAGTCAACCATATCACTAATGGTTATAACAATAACAAATATACTTTAGGAGTATCTATAGATCTATCTAAAGCATTCGATACAGTTGACCATTGCATTCTCTTAGAAATAATTAAGCATTATTTTATAAATAATACAACATATTCCTGGATAAAAAGTTATTTTACAGATAGAAAGCAGTATGTTCATAATGAACAATTTGGAATATTAAATGTCGTATGTGGAGTTCCGCAGGGATCAATCCTTGGTCCGCTCTTATTCCTTATTTATGTTAATGACTTTTGTAATGCATCATTAAAACTAAATTCAATAATGTTTGCAGATGATACAAATCTATTTCTTACCAATAATAATATTAAACATCTCTATTCAGATATGAATATGGAATTACATAAAGTTAACATTTGGTTTAGGGCAAACAAACTGTCACTTGATGTTGAGAAAACAAATTATACTCTATTTCATAAACAAAAACAAGAATTAAACATTCCACTTAAGTTGCCTGAACTTTATTTAAATGATAAATTAATTAAAATGCAAACAAGTATAAAGTTCCTAGGAATTCTTGTCGATGAAAGTTTGTCCTGGCTTCCCCAGATAAACTATATTCAATCAAAAATTACCAAAACTATTGGCGTAATGTATCGAGCCCGCCATTACGTGAATATTTCAAGTCTCAAATTGATATATTTTGGGCTAATTCACTGTTTCATTACGTATGGGCAAGTACGCATAAAACAAAACTTGAAAAAATTTATAAGCTACAAAAACACGCTTGCCGAATCATAAACTCTAAATTTAAACGTGAGCATGCAAAACCTCTTATGAAAGATATGAAAATGATGAATATATTTGAAATAAATATCTATCAGCATCTAATTTTTACGTATAGATACTACAACAATCTTTTACCTGTAAATTTTAGTGGTAAGTTCGAAATAAAGCTAAATGATAAGTATAATCTAAGATCAAATAGAAACATTAACTATAAATTGCCTCGGAAATGTAAAAAACTCTCAGAATATTGTATATCTTATCGAGGACCTAAATTATGGAATGAATGTCAAAAAGATTTTAAGTTTACGGTGAAGTCATTAAGTTCATTTACGGTGAAGTCCTTAAGTTTCAAGCAAAAAAAGAAATTTTTAAAATGTTATGATCTTAATAATTAAATAATTATTTTTATTTTAACTAATTAATTTTTTGTTTGTCTATTTTACCGGTAACTTTGCTACTTATTTGCTTCTTAATACGAGCTTTATATTATACTATTATAATCCCTTTATATTATTATAATCCCACACAAAATAGTTTCAAGCTGCCTACAAAAAAATATTGAAGCATACAAGTTTTTTAGGTTCTTCTCAGACCAATTGCATCGACTAGGCACCAATATTTTCAGCAATCAGTTTTTCACAATTATAATTCATCACACATATTATGATAAAAAATATGTTATAATGATAACATATTATTTATCATAATATGTGTGTGATGTTGTTAAATATATTACCGGATTTAATGTAAAAAAAATTAAAAAGGTTTTAGATTGTGACATTTGCTTAACCTTAATTTAATCCAACTTCAACGTTGTTTTTAAAAAAAATTAGTGGTATTAAACCATGCTTTTTTCAACCCTTGAAAGATGTTATTCACATGTTAAGTTGCAGAAAGCGAAATCAGAATTTTTAAAGAGAAGAGAACATTTCGAAAAAAATTTCATGACAAAATTAAATATTGATATTTTGACCAGTATTTGTATTTCTATTTTTATTGAGAACAGAGATCTTATGTTTAATGATGTTCAATCTCATCATTCGACAAATTTAGTCAAAATGATTAGTTATATTATTGTATACTTAGATCATAACAATAAGGAGAGAATTTAAAAAAACATTGAAAAAAAAACTTTGAAGCCAATTAATCAAAAGTATTTTATTCTATGGCCAATAAATATATATATATTTTTTGTTATTTTTACCGACTTTTCAAATCAATTCTTTTTAATTAAATAAAAAAGTTATAGATTTACAGAATAGTTTTATAGAAACAACTAAGTTACGCTTTAACAGAAAATAGCCCCAAAAATATATTCTTTTTGATTTTTTTTTTAGAAGAAATTTCCTAAACTTTTTATACTAAAATCCTTATTTGCATTTTTGCCACGTGACGTAATGCGCAAAAAGTTTTGCTTCAATTGATTTTAAAAAGTCGCGTCTTTAGTTTTAAATGATCTAACGTTTTATCAGCTTATCTTTAACTTCAATCGACGAATAAACAACGGTTAACGAATAAACAACGGCTTCTTGTTTTTTAATATTTTATTCAAAGAGAATAAACTAATTAGGTCATTTAAAGTAAGCATAGGTCCAATGAAAACGTTTAAAATTAAACGAACAAGTTGATTTTTATTCAGTTATATATTCAATTTTACTCAAAGTTATAGATTCAACTGTTTCTTTTCCCAATAAACTACCATCATATTAGTCATAGTAGTCACTTTTTGGTCCGTTGTGAATATCGCTTGAAGAATGTTACGTACTGAATTTAAACGCAACGTTTTCCAAAATAGCGCAAATTTAATAGCATTTAAACGCAAAAGAACTTCAAAGTCATTTATCGTAAAAAATCTCTGATAATAAACCAAATAAAATAAATAATATACAATAATATACTTCCATTATAGAATTTTTAAATTATCGTCATAAGGGATCGTCCATAAAGGACGTCATTCAGAATTTAATTAATAACCAGTAGTAGAAGTTTATTGGCTCGCTTCAGCGGAGATTTTTGTAGAACATAAGGCGCTGTATTACTCTTAAAGTATCTGCGCAAGAGAGCCAACATTCTTTTACTTCTTGCCATTAGTTAAACTTAATGTGACGTCCTTTATGGATGACCCCTAAGTATTGTCAAATAATACATACAAATGTCTACAAAGCGTGGTCAAATTTAATGACAAGACCTCTTTTTTAAACAAAATATCAACATAATCCTTGTTGTTCAAAATACAACTTCTTGCTATTTGAAACTAGTAATTAATAAATGTAAAATCTAGTCTGCAACTTAAAAACAAAAAAAAGAAATCTAGAAAAAAAAACTGGCCTGCCAGTCAATTATTTCCTTTTTTTTCCAAAACAATAAACGCAAACGCAAAGAAGTTAAATTTAAGAACATAGAAAGAAAAAAAAGGCATTAAAAAAACGTTTTTTAGTCAGGTTTAAACAAGGCAACCTTTGGACGAAACTCGACAAGTAATACCTAAATGTAAATACCAAATTTATTTAATTTTTCGTAATAAAAATATTTATAAGTAACAAATATTAAAAAAAAAAATTAAAATAATAACTGCTCACATATTCCATCATATTACCAGAAACCACCATTTGCTTTTTTAACTTCAAATGTAAGCCGAGCTAATGAAATAAAAATGTTTCAAATAAATTTTACTACTCGGCACACAGTAGGACAGAGTGTGCCAAAATACCAAAAAAGCATTGCACGGTGAAAATTTGTCATAATGGTGAAGATATGTTCATTAGAGGAAATATATAGTTAATAAATTAAATATTAATTTAAATATTCATTTAAGCGTAATTTTATGCGGTTATTTACACGTTAATTTGACATGTGTTCCAAAACGCTTATTTGCATTTTTTTATTTATCAACTTTTTTACGCTACTATTGATTTAATTTAACTTTATTGACTTTCATTTTAAACTATATTATTTTAATTAAGAATGTTTTTTTCGCTTTTAAAGGCTTTTAAAAATAATTTAACGTAAATGTAATCAGTAGTTTTTATGCATCGAAAACAGACAGTTTTCGATATTTTTTTTGCTACTAACCTTTACTATTAGGTATCAGATAAACTATCCTCCAATATCCTGCATCTTAAATATTTTGCAACTTTTTGCAATAAAAAAAGTTATAACAAAAGATTGGTCTTTGGTTAATGGTCAGTTGATGAGAAATACTGAACATGTAAAAAAGATGTTTTGTACACAAAGAATACCTACAAAATCTTTCATTCCTGTTATAATATATAAGTTTTTTAAATATAAATCTAAAAAAATTATTTTATAACAAATACATGCATCGAAAAGTATTATTTTTAATGTTTACACTGATAAAAGTTGGCTTGTCCATTAAAATTATTTTGTATTTTTCACCAAAATAATTAATTTTTTAAATACTTTTTTTAATATTATATAATTACATGTTTAATAGTTTATTTATGCATTTTATATATAAATATAGCTATTCTAATAAAAAAAAACTACGAAAATATTTTGGCACAAAAAACTCGATTTTGTCCCACTGTGCAGCGAAGTCAAGGCGATTTACAAATTAATCGAATTCTTTTATTTGGAATTAGCATGATTTTATCAGCGTATAATGTCCAAACAAAAGCTATAAATGTTATAACTTATTTTGCTTGAAGTTTTTTTCAATATTTAAAGAAACTTTTCTTTTTTTATATAATTTTCAAAACCTTTTTACTACCCCTAATACCGAACCTAAAGAACATCATTTTGGAGTCTTTAAATCACTTTCGCTCATCGGCGTTAACATGAATTTAGGGAAAATCTTTTCTAACAATTTTCACAAAAAATACTAGAATTCCGATCAACAAAGAGCTTATAATAAAGAAAAACTGCCAATAAACGATCAGAGCAGATCATATAATTAAACTATGTTCATTTCACTTTAAGCAACTTATTTATTTAAAATCTTATTCAAATTTGGACAAGCGATTGTGATTTTAAGAAAATTTTTTTTTTTAAAGTAATCTTTGGTCTGGGTTTTTTTGGTACAAACATCTATATTTTATGATACCGCAAAATTTATCATTTTAACTTTTTTTTTCTTTTCATAATTCACAGACTTGAATATTTAACGGAAATATGTCTTAGTCAACAAAATATCATACAGACGCCATAATATTTAAAAATTGCTACACCGAGTAGTTAATGAAAAGACTGGTTTGAAAAAAAAGAAGAAAAATTACATAAATAATTTGGGTGTGGAACTTGTAAAATAACTGGAAGAATGCAATCCCCCCTTTAATCTAACTATAAGTTTGACTTTACATAGGGTAACGAGATTTTGAAAATTTTTTTTTTAGTGGTAAATGATGAATTTATGCTTATAATTTTTTGAAACAACTTTCATTTTATTTATATAACTTTTTTAAAATCATGCACCTAACAAGGTGTTGAAATCAGTATATGGTATAACCATAAAAATATTTATCTGCTTACAAATCATTTATCAAAAAATATGTCAACATAAAGTGCAGTATTAAAATTACTATTGATGAACTTGCTGTTAAGATATTTGTCAGTTTTACTGTGAAGCTTGACCGTTTCTGAACCCAGTCAGAGGAAAAACTTTCTATGTCCTTAGAACAGCTCAATTTAAAGACAACAGCATACAGTTGATCGATTCCTACTACCGATTGTAACCATCAAGCAAAGATTCAGCTTTTTGTGAACAGTTTTTATTTTCATCCCACCCGTGTCCACAAAACTTTAGTTGATATGTTCGAGTGTATTAGCAATGCTTTCATGTTTTTCGCCTCGTAGGTGAATTGTGTAAAAACTGCTAAATCGATTTCAGAAAATTATCCATTTCCCAGCCACTCACTTTTGCCCTAGCTTTTAAGCTTCCATAAATTGTGTGGAGACTATAGGTCTCTAGATCAATGAGGAGACCTCTTGTATTTGTTCACTTTATTTTTTTTTTAAATAATAAGTTGATTTGAAGATGAAGATACTTAAAAAATCTTTGCTGTATTAATTTCTGACACACCCATTAGAAAATTATTTAAAACATCCTCAGCAGTGGAACCTCCCTAAAAACTTTGAACTAAGATACCAAGAGTCAGATTTTTCTTCTAAAAAACCTTACTAATAGGTCAATTTGTGTACTTTTTTGCAGTATTTGATTAAGTGATTTGTTAAATGAAATAGTGTTGCATGGAACAGCTGAAAGTGTCAAAAATAGCTTACTTATAATGATAAAAAATATGGAAAATATGGAGGTACATATGTAGCCACATACTAAGCCTTTGTACTACCACATTGGAATGTCTTTGCGATATCAATATTAGAAATTTTTTCTTCTGAACCCAAGGTTTTTTTTTCAAAAACCTTGGGTTCGGAAAAAAAAACAGAGCAGTCCTAAAAACAATCTAGGTTTTTTTGGTATTCTTCAAATTTTAGATATTAATAAACCTTGAAACAGATCCATATCAAATAAACTTTGAATATATATGCTTTTTTATTTAATATAATGTTTATTACCCTATGTATTACCTATAACCATTTACACATACAAGAAAAATTATGTTATGTAAAGTTACTATTTTTTAATACTACAGTAATAAATTTTATACATAGTTTAGGTACATCCATTAGTTGTTTCAATAAAATAGGGGGGAGAAGTCAGTAAATTTTTGACAATTGTTGACAAGGGTAAGGGGAAGTCAAGAAAAGTTGAGGCCAACAATGTTACTTTTTAAAATAAATTAAATTATAAAAAAAACAACAACAAAAAAGAGTAGTCAAATGTTGTAGGGGTGTGTATGTGTGTGCGTGGAGAGAGGGGGGCTCCGAAACCGAGCTCTTAAAGTTTGACACACTGACAAAAGAAAACTTGATTTGAAAATTTGAAAAGTTGATGTTTTATGATGCACACTGCGCGCAGCAACACTAAAAAATCTACTGCAATATACACAAGGAATAATTTGGCAGGCCAACCGCATCTGCTGTCATGCACAACAACTGCGCGAGACCTAGGTGCTGTTATGACTAACAATCTGAAGGTTAAAAAACAAGTCTTTATGGCTGCATCAGCTGGTAACCAAATGTTTAGCAGGCTAAAGAAAGCATTTTGAGGTCAGAGTTTAGCATTATGGCGCACAATGTATACTTCATACATTTGCCCACATTTAGAATTTGCAGTAAAAGCTATCACCATTTCTTGCTCAAGACATAGCCAAACTCGAGCAGGTTTAACACCGAGCCACAAAACATATTGCCAACTTAAAACACTTGTCCTATATTCAGAGACTATCAAGACTTAATTCGGCAATGCTAACCGAACGACAAGAAGGAGGAGACCTTATTTAGCAATACGAAATCATCAGTAAAATTGACAAAATTAACTTCTCAGTCCCTCAGCTTTAACCAAACACAGAGTCTTTAAAGTACAGTCTTTGACCGCATGGACATACAATACAACTGAAAACACAACTTGTATGAAACTTGTATTTTCGACAACATGGTTGGTGATCAAGTTGTTTCTTTCCGCGGAAAGAAGCAACTTGCTTATCAACCATGTTGTCAAAAATGGAATGCTTTAACCCAAAATGCGGTGGATGCGGTGTACAATTTTAAATACTAACATTCTTTGATCCAGCTTCTTAACAATAGCAGAAATCTAAAAATTATATTTTTATCACAGAGTGGCCTGGTGTGCCACTCTTTGTCAATAACTTGTAAATTTTGTTAACCATGGATAAACCAAACAAACAAACAATATTGACAACTTGATTATAGTAGACATTGTGTTTAAGAATCGAATCAAATGTATCCAAATATCTGAACAAACATTTTTATTTCCCATAATTTAGATTGAAAATCAAATATGTGATGCAGAATAATCTGTGACTCAAAAACAAAGACAAGAATTTCTTCTGGGCAGTGTTAATGAATGGAGCTACTGAACCTACATTACTAAACATTCTGTATGTTAAGTAAGGTTGGTTCAGTAACCTAACCTGATGTTTAAAAAATAATTTCAATTATTTTTAGACAATTATTTAAAATTTTGTATTAATTGTTGACATTATAATAAATTTTAAAATAGCATGTAATAAGTTTTTTTAATCTAAAAAATCTAAAATTAAAAAAAAAAAAACGAAAAAAAAATTATTAAAAACAAAAAACAAAAGAAAGATTTAAAAAAACGTTTGTTTTTGCAACTCAAATCATCGTACACCCATTTTTTCTTGAAACACACACTCATTCTTAAGCAATTTTAAAACCTTTTACGTTAAAATTTTGAAATGATTGCTCTAAGCATTTTAAAAGTATTTAAATGCAGTTTTACAAACTGACTGCAATTAAATTAGCAATAGAGAAAACACAAAACTGATGATAGTACTGTTTAAAACATAAATCAAAAAACATTCTAAAAATTATTTAACCATATATTTCTGATTGTCTTTCAATCAATGATATTTACATATAGTTAATTAAATAATATAAATATTTTGTTCACAATATATAATAAAGATAAAAATATTGTTAATATTAACAATATATAATAGCAACAGCAAAACTAACAATATATAACAATCCCATTATGAAACATCATTAAATCAATGAATGGAACAAAAAATCATTTGTATTAGAAACAATTTTTCAAAAAAATCTTTTCAAAATAGTTCCAACACGTGGGCGAGTGCCTTTTAAAGGTTACATGCCAAAAAATCTGACAAATATGGCATCGAAGTGTGGGTGTTAACTTGTACAAAGTCTTGCTACTTTTATAATGCTGAAATTTATTTAGGAATGATTGCTAGGGAAAAAGAAGTAGGGCAAGGGAAAAAGAAGCAAGGGAAATGAGTGGTGCTACAGCTAACTGTACCAATTCATGGTAGAGGAGAAATATCACAACTGACCAATTTTTCACATCTATTCTGCTAGCCAAAGAACTTCTAGCACAGAACCTCACTCTGCTCGGAACCCTAAATCGTAACAAACCAGATATCACTCCCCAACTACTTCTTCCTTGAGTTCAATTTGATTCTATAACTGTGTATTCTGAAAAAATACAGCTAGTGAGTTAAATTCCAAAAACTAACAAGGTTGTCATTATGCTATCTACTCTCCATACATCTACGGAAGTGTCAGAAGAAACGCATCGAAAGCCATTTTCGATCCTCCAATACAATAACATTAAGTTTGGTGTAGATACTGTTGACCAACTAAGACTAAAATTTAGTAACAATAGTTTTTTTTCTTACGATTTTTATCATTTTAATAAATTTGTATCTTGTAATTTTTTCTAGACACTGCGTTGGCCAATGACTTTGTTTGGCCATCTCCTCAATCTTGCTGCTATTAATGCCAGAATTTTGTTCCTCTTTAACAAGCCACAGTAAGAAGGTGATCATAGTGGATCAAAAAGACAACAATTCTTGCTGAAAAAGAGCCTAGAAATGATGAAAACAGCAATGGAACACCAAATTATTGAGCATCTGAGAGGGGCATTTCAACCTGGCCCTAGACGCGCCATTACTTCTATGTCTACAGAACAGAATAATCCACCCCAAGATGCCCAAGATGATTCAAAATTAGAAAAACATGTCAATTGTATCAGCTTTGTCAGCAACATGTCTTTACAAGATGTTCAAAGTGCACTTAACACACTTGCGGAGAACACTCGTCAATTATTTGCGATATTTGTAAATAGTGACGTAGAATTATCGACGACATAAAATATTGCTATTTTGTTTTTATATTTTACTTAAGAAACCATAAATAACACATAATTTTGTTATTCTTTTAAATAAAAAAAGTTATTATGGATTTCTAACAAATTAATTCTAATGATTGTTTACAATAAAACCGCTTTATTTAAATTATCAAAGAAAATTATACGCAATTACATTTATATAAATATGTATTTACCAATACACCTTTAAGTTTTTCTGATTACTTTTAATAGCGAAAAACTTAAGCGCGAAAACCAAATGTTACATAACATAACTCAAATTGTAATAAAAAGTACTGGTTCTATTAGCATTAAAAAAACCATTACATTAAAATTTTTATAAAATAAATTTTAAAGCTAAAATCTGCCTTTAAAAATCATAAAAACCAACCGACAAAAAATAAAATAAATACCGAAATGAAAATTCAAATTAATAATTAATGGACCGTTCCCTCTATAGAAAAAAACCGCAATGCATTTTAGTCTATATATTCAACGAAAATAAACAAATTAGAGTTATAGCTTTTTAAAATAAACAGTCAAGTAATTAAATTTTTCAAAATTTTTCAAAATTTCGATTTCAAATAATACAATATCTTGTGATAAACTAATTCATTCTATTAAAGAAAAGTTACTGTTGAGTCAATAACAACAACAAAATATCGATGTGGAATAACGTGTTCCATTATGCAACAATAATTCGCTCAAAAACAAAAACTTATCATTTTACATCATCCCAAAGGAAAGAAATTTGAGAAAAAAATCTTTAATTAGTAGGAAAAACTTTGTTCCTTCTATTTCTCATTGGGTTTGTTCAGTCCACTTTACAGGAGGAAAAAAGATTTATATGAACTGTCCATCTTTATTGCCAAAAAAAGTTAAAGACAACATAAAAAAACCAAAAATCACAGTAAATAGTTCTATTGGCTATAAAAGAAAAATAGACGAAATTGAAAACGAAAAAAAACGATGTTAATTTTTAAATTGAAGAAACCGAGCCTGGAAAGTTAAAAAAATAAATTATTATCCTAAAGGACAAACTGAACATTGTAAAAACTAAAAAGAAAGAAATGAAAAATATTATGAACCAAAATCACAATATCAATCAATTAAAATTTACAGTTGACAGATTTAAACATAATCAAGCTTCTTTAAATTTTATACTGGCTGTGAATCATACAATCTATTTAAAGTACTACTAGAATATTTAGAACCTGCTGCAAGCAAACTTATATATTGGGGGGTCAAATACAAACATTGAAAAAACAGATTTTAATTACAATAAAAAGGGTAGATGACACATAATGAGTTCAGAGTCTGAATTATTTTTAGTTTCAGCAAGATTTCAACTTGGCTTTTTGGTTGAAGATTTGGTTTTGACATATCCTCAAGTCATGTTAGAATCATAGTGACATGGACTGATTTTTTGCATTCTCAAATGCGTATGCTACCAATTTGGGCAACAAAACATACTGAAAAAGAAACAATGCCAAAATGTTTTAAAGAAAAATATGAATCAACAAGGGTAATTTTAGACTGCACTGAACTATTTATCCAAATGCCTACATCTTTTCGAAGCCAGTCTGCAACTTTTTCTAATTATAAACATAAAAATACAACAAAAAGGATTAATTGGAATAGCACCAAATGGAGCCATAACTTTTTTTCCTGATTTATACTGTGGTCGTTTTTAAGACAAACAAATTACTAAAGATTGTGGCATATACAACCTGCTTGAACCAGGAGACAGTGTAATGGCAGATAGAGGTTTTGATATTGCTGATGATTTGCCGGAAAACGTTTCATTAAATATACCACCATTTCTAAATGGAAAAGCTCAACTCAGTCTAGAAGATGAGAATGAAACTAGAAAAACTGCTGCTGTTCGTATTCATGTAGAAAGAGCAATACAGAGAATAAAAAATTATCACATTTTACAAACACCATTTAAATTGTCTATGGCCCCAGAAATTAATAAAACTTGGATAGTTTGCTGTTATCTAGCAAACTTTTTGCCACAACTTGTTTCAGATAAATAAAATGTTTGTAAAAAATATAAAAACTTTTAATCTAAACTGCAAATATATTTTCTTGCATTAACTCTAAGTAAAATTTAGTTCATTTTGGTAAAGTAGTTATTTCCATTGCTCTTTAAAAAACTTAACACTCTCAATAAAAATATCTTTTTCATAAAATCTAGTTGTTTGATCTCTAATAATGCCATAACACCTTGACATTGATAAAAATAAACATGATTTTGCTTAAGCATTGTTTTGCCAGCAAGAAAAAATGTTTTATCTAGGCAAGCTTCAGCTATAGTTAAATCTTTTTATGAATAAGGACATTTGATTTCTATAGCCCTTATTTTTTCATTTACTAATTGATTCCATCAGGGCTTGTAACCAATCAAGACCATTTTTGGTTAATGATAAATCCGCATCTCATTACTGATTTTTATACTTTTTCATTGCAGTGTTTTCATTTATTTTGCCCCAATTACAAGCTTTCTTGCAAAAGTTATTTTTATTGTTTTTCAAAATTCTATTCAAAATAGAGGCAGGAAATATACTTTTTTGTCTATTAATAACAAAGTTTGAAGATGTCAAGCGTTTTTTTCTTTCTTCAAGCCATAAACTTGTAGATTGTGATAAAGTAGCTCTTTCCAAAGTCTTTATTTTCTCTTTTGATAAAAATAAATATTTTGAAATAAACAATAATTGAGTTTTATCAAATTCAAATGAGGCACTGAATTCTACTTCAAATCCATAAATTATGGCGTCAACATGATTAAATATAATATCAGAATTTAAATATAGTTCTTTTACTTTTAGCTGATATTCAGATATTGATGTTTCTTAGTAGGAGGTGGAATGATAATTGTTTTCTAAAGATTTGCAAATGCTATTCCTTCTCCCAGATTATATAATCTATCAGACAGTTTTTTAATTTTTTCATCGTTTGGATTATGTGCAAAAATTTGGGTTGCACAAAAGTTTATATTTCACAATAAAAAAGGACGCTTTTGTGAGTTGTTTAGATCCTTTTCTAAATCACTCTTTTCAAAGGAAACTTTAGAAAGCTAAATTGGTTCTGAGTTTTTTCCTTCAGCAGGAACATGCCATTGCTGTAACACTTCTGTGCATATTTTATTGAATGGTACAGAGTTTAAATTTAATTGTTTATATTAATTAAATTGAAATAATACTGCAGCAACATGCTTGCAGCATCCTCCCATACCAGCTTTACAATTACATTTAGCATACAAAATATTTCCTTCTTTTTGACAAAGATGTACATAAATAAACTAATGATTTTTCTTCATTGAAGCTGAAACATTAGCTCTAATAAAAAAAGAATTTATTTCAAGTTTTAACAACTAAATTTTTAACGAAGTTCTCCTTAAATAGCTGATACCCAGAGATTTTATGCTTTGAAGCACCTCTAGCTCTGAAATCAGGCGAACTATTAAGTATTTGTGTATTTTTTCTTGGCTTATATTAGGTAGTAAGGAAAGACATCTTGACCAAGAGCTTATTTGTTCCTGTGCTACTTCTTCAGCATCTATTTGATTAAACTGAGTAGATATTTTTCGAAATACTGGTTGAGTAGCGATTGAAATACTTTTAAAAATACATGGATTGATATCAATATCATTTGAACCATGTTCCAAACTAATTTCATAGCTATCAACATTGTTTATTGCTGACAATATGTTTTGATAATTTGTTTATTTTCGGTGAATACAAAGAGCAATAAATATAGAAAAGTTATGTTTAAAATAATATTAAACTTAAAGTAAACTAATTAGCGCTACATTGCCTTAAAAAAAAAATTGTTTTTTATCAGCATTGATATTATTGCTTAAAAATGTAATGATAGATTTTAGATGAAGGTAAAAGTTTAGGAGACCGAAGAAAAATATTATTAGAAAAATAGAAAAATATTATTATATATTTCTAGAACATAGAAAAATAATATTTTTTAGTATTTTTTGTCAAATATAGTTTATCATTTAATATCATTTAATTGTTTTGTAGCAATTAAAATAATACTATCTGACTGGATCAGGATCGCGAATCACCATCTGACTACCATGTTCTTAATTAAACCATCAATACGATTTCTTTAATTTATTACAACCAATAAAAACAACTTATATGACAAAATAAAAAACATTTTTGTTATTATTTTTGAAGTAGACAAAAAATAATGTTTGAATTTTGTTATGCAAAATACTTATATAAATGCGCTCAAAGTTCAACACTTTATATAACATATAGTTAAAAAAATTAATTTGTGATAGCATAAATGAAGTGAATATAAAATTATCTGCCAATCATTTAAAGAATATAGAAAAAAAATTATTTTCAAAAGGCCTTTATAAGATAAAAAGCTTAAACCCCATGAGGGATTCATCATTCTCATAAATAAAGGAGATAATAACTACCAAGGTTTTTAATAATGTATTGACCAACAAAATTTGCTTGTTTTGATAAAATTTAATTTTATAGATATAGGTAGAACATACGATTCCTGAAATTATTCTTATCAATAAGTATTAGTAAAGTTTTGTATGGATAAAACATTATTTTATAAATATTGGTGAAACAGGATTTTCAAGACTATTTTTAATATTAACAAACTCAAAAACATTTTATGAGTATTAGAGTAACTAAAATACATAATACAATGTAAAATGTCATAAATACCTTGTGATATAAATTTCGATTTTCTGAGTCAATAATTTTTTCAAGCTGATGTCTGGTCTGAAAAATAAAATTAATAATGTAGTATTAAAAAAATTTAAATTAAAAATCAATTCAGTTCAATTAATTTATACATACATACATACATACATACATACATACATACATACATACATACATACATACATACATACATACATACATACATACATACATAAATACATACATACATACATACATACTTACATACATACATACATACATACATACATACATACATACATACATACATACATACATACATACATACATACATACATACATACATACATACATACATACATACATATACATACATACATAAATATATGTACATACATACATATACATACATACATACATACATACATACATACATATACATACATATACATGCTGTAGTGGTGTAGTGGTAGAGCGCTATATATATATATATATATATATATATATATATATATATATATATATATATATATATACATACATATTTGAATATATATATATATATATGCACATAAATAATTAAATATCTAACTTTTTTTTCATATTTTTTACAATAAAAATATTTATGAAAACACAAATTAAAGAAATTATTGTTATAAAACTATTTTTAAAAATGTACTTTTTCAACTTTTTTGTTGAAAAAAAATATACTTTTTAAGTTATAAAATAAAACCAAAATTTTATATATAAAATGATTATAATTTTTGAATTTTTTGTAAAATGTCACTTCTTTTAAGACCCAACATTTGAATTTCTCTTAAAATTTTTTTTTTTTTTTTTTTTGCATAATATTAATAGCTTGTCTGATGTTTAAGAATCTCGAATAAAGGACCTTAAAAAATGCTTCAAATCATCTTAAATTTTTTTAATAGATGAATAAGTATGGGAGGTTCCAATATGCACTTTTTGTCGAACCAGTAATCAAACGAAAAAAATTTCTAATAGATTGAAATTATAAGTTAATTTCAAAAAGTACATATATATTATTATTTAAATAATAAGATCAAGAGGGTATTCAAAAAATGATCAGTTGTGTATTGCGTCAACTCTTTAAGCACAAAAAGCCACAACAATAAAATTCTACTATTCCCAAAAAAATATTTCTATTGATGAGAGTATGATTGGAATCAAGTGAAAGATACCACATTTGAGCTAATATATGCCAAATGTCATTCTCTGTTTCGGATGAAACTGTGGTGTGTTTTAGACAGCAACATTTATTATTTTGCTATTGATTGTGAAGATGCTTTTGATATGATAACAAAAGACTTTTATTAAGCTTGAGGAACAATTTGGAAAAACAGTTCAATAACATTAATTTGACAGGTAAAGTCAGTTCTGCAACTAGAAATACGTTCATTTATAAAAAATCATAAGCTATTAATTAAGTTTATTTTAAGCTATTACCACAATCATAAGCTATTAATTAAGTTTATTTTAAGCTATTACAACAATCATAAGCTATTAAGTTTACTTTAAACTATTACCACAATAATAAGCTATTAATTTAGTTTATCTTAAGCTATTGCCACTATGAAGCTTTTTTACTGCATGATTACATTTAAAAACATTTTAGATAATATGTTTTATGCTATTACATTTAATAAGGTTTTTAATTTTTCAAACAGTCCCATTAGATGTTTTAAACTTTTTGCTTTCTTGAAGGTAAAGTTTGCAAATTTTGCACAAAATATCTTTGCATTTAGATAATCTTTTTGTTAGTTACTACAATATTTAAGAAAGTCTTTTAAATAAATATAGAGGCTGTTGAAAAGCCAATACTAGATGAATCCTAGAAAAAATAATTTTTTTTTTTCTGTAGTGGTGCTAATCTTTAACCTATTGAGCATATATATATATATATATATATATATATATATATATATATATATATATATATATATATATATATATATATATATATATATATATATAGGAATATGACTATTTTTAAAATATTATCCCATATTATTTTATGAAGTTTTTATGCAAGAATCAAAAAAATGCCAATTGAAAGTGTCAACTTTTCAAAAATGTCATGCAATTCACTCAATGACAAGGTAGGTGCTATATTCTACCTAAAATACTTTTTTCCAAAGTATAAAAAGTTAAGTTCTCATAAAAAGCAAAGTTTAGTAGAAGTTTATATAATAATTGTTTTTAAATTTAGTTTAATAAAAATTTAGTTTAATAAAAATTTTTAATAAAAATTAGTTTAAAAAATTATTTATTTTTCAATAAAAATTATTTATTTTTTAATAAAAATCAATTTTATAAAATTTATTGCTAAAAAACTAACATTTTTAAACAAAAATTTTAAAGGGGCAATTTTAAAGACTTTTTCAACATAATATTCTTTTAGATGGTTATATTAAAATAAGATTGTTATTAATGAAATCTCTATAAAATTTCACTTTTTTTGAGACTTAACTTGATATATATTAGGAGAAAAATATTTTTGGTGATTTATGGCATCCACCATATCATCAAGTGTCATGGGAAATGACATTTTTCAGAAGTTACACTTTTTTACGGTATTTTTTGTTTAAACATATATTTTTTGCAATTACAATTGTTGATTTTTTTTGAAACGCAATTGTTGAATTTTTTTTGTGTAACAGTCAATGATTCTTGAGATAATATTTTAACTAAACAAATGACTTATAACTTGTTGACTTAACACTTTAAGTTATTTTATACTACAACAACTGCTTTGTTTTTGGTAAAGCAGAATTTTTACTATTATAAATGTGAATATAAACATAACAATAAATAAATATTACATAACAATATTATGAAGTTTATAAAAATAATAGTTATAATAAAAAACTTTATAAAAAACAGATTTTTTTTTGAAACACAGATATGCAATGCAGAGATTTTTTTCCTATTTAATTCCTACTAATTTAATTGTAAAGTACTGTGTAACATTACGATAGCATTAATAACAATATGGTTAAATTCACAAAGTTGTTTGTAAAAGAAAAGCATTATTGTTGTATTTCAGATGATATACCAGAACAGTAATTGCTGTATTTCAGATGTATACCAGAACAGTAATATTTATAATAAACCAATAATTGCATAATAAATAACATTTAAATTTGTTTCTATTTGAACAAAATAAAAAAAATAATGCGCAATTGAATCTTCTGCTAAAAAAATTGTAATTATATAAACATTTTTATTGTGGAATATTTAATTGTTGCAATAATTCTTGAATTTCCTGCTTTTTATTACAGTAAGAAACATGTAAAAGATTTTTTATAAAAAACTTTTATAGCAATTTTTTTTTTGTCAAATATTTTATCAAGTAAAGTTTTATTAAATAAATGGATAATTAGTGTGAAAACCTTAAAAAAATGCTGGTCTAAGAAATTGTTTACGACGCTATGAATGACGCTTATTATGTAAATATTTTGCAACTTATAATGCATGCTTAGATGAGCAGTTTTATAAAACAAAAAAGTAAAAATAATATTTTAAAAAATGGTAAAAAATAAAAAAATGATTTTTAAACTATAATAATAATTCTGCGAGAATAATATTTATTTAAAAAAACTCAATATCCTTACTCTTTTATTTAAAAAGACAACTGGCCATATGGACATTCCAAGTGTACAGCAACAACATAGGCAGCCACAAAACAACCACCGTAAATTTGTTGGCAATGAACGCCCTAAAACTTTGTTTATTCTAGACAGTGTTGCATCATATTCTTCAGGAGCAAGCTAAAATGTACAAATACACATGTTATTTTTTTATTTGTAAACTTTACAGACAAACATTAGACAGTATAATAAAGTTAAAAAAAAAATTCCTGTTAAACACAGGTCAGGTAAACACAAAAAAGCACAGGTCTTCGAACAAAAAATAAACAAGGTCATCAGAATACAAAATAAGAAGGTCTGTTTTCACACAAAAACACAGGTCTTTTAAACACAAAAACTTTAAACTAGAGGTATAACGGAGGTGTATCAGATGTGTAACGAAGGTTTATCAGAGTGGGGGGTTTAAACTAAGACTTTCAATTAAAAATAAAACAACAGGGAATTGATAATGACAAACCACATTATGGACATTCAAAAAAACAACTTTGAAACTAAATATTATACACTGGCATACAATAATGTAGGTTAAGGTTTAACACCTATAACATATTAGAAAAATGAAAAAAAAAACGATGTTGGTGGCCCTTGCATTCTATCAATGGTGGATACAACACTTAACAGTCTTCTCTGCTTAGCCAGCACTTTTCGCTTATGTCTTTTCGTGCTTGCCCACATGCCTGCAAAAACTTTAGTGAGCGCATAAAAAAGCGCTTGCAAAAAAAATAAAAGCATTTTGCTTTAAATTGCAACAAAAAAATTTTGTGTTTATTTGCTCAACTTTTACAAAAAAATAATTTTAAATTATTTCATCTTGTATTTATTCAAAGCATTGTTTTTGCTATTTCTATTTTAATTTAAACAGCAGAAAAATAAATTTGTTAAATTGAGCAAGCTAAGTTACAAAAGACCATCCTGCCAGTGCAGGATGGTCTTTTTTAACTTAAGTTTTTCAAGATTTTGTGCGCTGGCATTAAATTACAAGTGGAGAAGACTGACCTAAATATAAGCACTATCATATTCATGAAAAGATATAAGTAACAGTGATTTATAAAAGTTATTTGATTTTTCTTTTGTTCACTTTAGAGTAGTAGCAAGTAACATTAGTTTTTTTTGCATTCAATTGTGACTAAAGTAGTAATACTGCTGGTAACATGTTTAATAAAAATAGTGAAATCGAAATGGATGATATTGGGCTTGCAGAAGTCATTAGCTAAATGCTAATAGGCAGCTCGAAAATAATTGTCGTTGAAATGAAAGAAATAGAGCTAGGCGAGTTGAAATTAATTGTCGTCAAAATGAAAAAAATGTTGCTCGGCAAGCAGAAATTCATTTGAACCTTAATGAGAATAATGTACGAAATGCTGCAAGACAAGGAAGAATACATTGTATACAAGAAGTAATATTTAGTTTAATCATTTTAATCATTTTCATTTTTTGTGTTTTAACATGTCTATTACCTTTACTGAATTTGTTTTTAAGCATATTTGTTTTTATTTTTAGATATTGATTTAATAGAATGACCTAAGTTGTTGACGATAAAAGTTTGCATTTATTTAGATGCATATAAAGTTACAGATTTGTATTATGTTATGTAGTTAGTTCTTAAAATTATGTTTATTTTTAGTCTATAAAGACTAGCGTTCCCAAATGGGAACATTTATTTATATCCTCCAAAAACTCTTGTTTTGCGAAAATTTATTTTTTCCTGTGTTCACATATGTGGATTCTAATAAAAAATTAAAAAAATTTGATCTCATATGGTTTAAATTTTGCAAACTAATTCAATAATGAAAGATTAAATTTTTTTTTTAATATTGAAGTAATTAGATTTAAGAAAGAACCAACTTGAATGTTTGTTTGTTTTTTTGTTTAGATGACGACAGTAATATTGGAGCAAGTTAGTTAAAAAGCATTTTTACTTTTTAAAAAGAAAAAAAATACTCTTTAATATATATCTGTTTTCTTTGAAGTAGATTTAAAGTTTCAAATTTTATATACTATAATCTTAAATTTTTTTTTACTTAAAAAATATCTATATTATAATAACACTGAGTAGTACAAAAACAATTAAAGTTTATTAATATGGTAGTAGATTATTAGAGTAGATTAAATAGATCAAAGATCTATTTAATCTACTTAATAACCTACTACCAAAGTGAAGATTTACTATCAATTGTTTGTTTTTCTGTTTAGTGGACAACAATAAGGAGTGTGGTAGTAACTTTAAAAGGATTTTTATTTTTTATAAAGTAACTAAAATGTTTTTTAAAATGTTGTTGTTGTCTATAAAGTAGAACAATAGGTTTATCTTATACAATAAGCCTAAGAATTACCTAAAATTATATTGTAAATAATAAAGAGAAGCAAATTAAAATTCTTAGTAAGACAAGATTTTTATCAATTTATATCAAGTAAGTAGTTGATCAAGAGAGAGCTAATAAAGGTATTAGTTACACTAGTTAGTTGAATGTGACATTTAGTATGTATTTAGTAGATATTTTAACGTCTAAACATTAAGGTGTTTTAACTGTTTAGACACAGAAGTGAAAAATGAAATCAGTCAATGTTTTTGCTATTAGATATCTGTTAAGAGAAATTTGTTTATTTTTACTGTAACTGGAATTTTTAAACTTCAAGTACTTTAGCTTAATTTTATTTCTTTTTCTAGGAGAGTTTGAACAAAAACTAAGTATAAATTATATGATTAGTTTAGTTAAATAAATAAAATATTTATTTTAATTTAAAGTTAATTTTAGTTTATAGTTTATAATATTTTATTGATTTAATTTTAGTTTATGTTAATATTATTTTATTGATTATTTTGAGGTATATTTTTTGTCTTTAATGCCTGGTAGAAGCGTAACTAGTAGGGCTGTGTTTTATATTTTATATATTTTGTATGGAGTGCAATAGGTGGACGAATTATTTAATAAATATGACATACATTTTTTAACTGGTAGCATTATGCTCTATATTTTTATTAAAATAAAAAATTTAACATGTTTAACTCTTCTCAATTTGTTATAATTTTTTTTTAAATTTCTTTAGCATCATCTTCTGTTTCAAAAGAAAATGGTGAGGTTATGCTTTATAGTTTGATTAAATAAAATTACAAATATGAAGAAATTTTATTATATTCTTCTATTTGTAATTTTAGATTTGTTAACATTTGAAAACTATTGGACTAATCAATCCTAAAACATTCAGACCTCTCTCAGAGAGGTTCTATGATAAATGGTGTAGCAATGGCAGTGTGGATGAGCCCACCTTCAAATGGAGGGCTCATTTATACCGGGGTGTTGGGAGACACTTAAGGAAAAGAAGCAGCCAAAAGGTTGTAAATCTCTTTTATCAGTGGAGATATTTATGACTTTTGTTGCATTCTATTGTTCTATTATTCTAATATAGTGATGCTGCATTCTATTGTTATATTATTCTAACAAAATGATGCTGCATTCTATTGTTCTATTATTCTAATATAGTGATGCTGCACTCTATTGTTAAAAATAATTAATTGGTACTTACATTTATTGTATTCACTGCTTTTAAAATTTACTAAAAGCCAAGACAATATATTTACCTATATAAATACAACTTCTTTATATCTCGATTTGGTTTTATAACTTTAATGTTTATAGTTTGGCCCCTTGAAGCATTTTATATTTTGTTTTTTAATTAATAATATTTTAAATCAATTGTGACAAAAGTTAACTAAAAGCCAACATGAAAAAAGGTAATTGAACAACACCAACAAGAACTGCTGCATCACGACAGCAACTGCAGTATCACAACAGGTTTTTGTTGTTTTTTTTTAATTTTATTTAGGTATCCAAAAAAGTTCTTATGGTCTTATCACAGAGCACTGCGGATGAGAATTTAACCCTTTGAGGATCATAAAGGTTTTTGTTTGTTCTTTTTAAACATAGTTGCATGCTACTTTATTTATCCTAACTCGGAGAATGGTCAAATAACATTATTATTTCAAAAAACAAATTAGTATTAATGTAAAATAATTGAATTTGAAAACATTTAGAGCGAATGGTTGAGCGGCACGCATAATAAAAGGGATGGGACAAATATGTCCCTCTGTCCTCAAAGGGTTAATTGGAAGTTAACACCTCTTTCCTAACCAATGTCGTAAAACTTGCCCAAAGGTGGGGGGTTTAAACAACGATCCTTTGTTGCTGAGGCAAGTGCGTTACCACTGCGCCACAGCTGCTCAGGTTACCAAAAGCAGGTAAATTATTTTCCAGTTATTACTATTATTTTCTTTTGTTTTATATCTACTTATCTGTTACAATTTTTATTTTAGGTTTGTCATATGACGCATTAATGCAATATAAAAGATCAAAGTTTAAATATTTTTTTCAATTTGTTATACAAATGCTTAATTACAAACTAAAAATTTTTGTTTAAAACGTATTTGTCATCGATTGCTTAGTTATTTATAATAAACTTAGTTATTATAAATTTCTATGTTTTATAGTAAGACTTTTGTATCAACATTTTTGTTTGCCGACCTCAATTTTTTAGAGGTCAGCAAACAAAAGTTAACTTCTTATTAATCTTAATAATTAACTAAAGTTCATATTATTATAAAAATATTACAAGAAGTTACTTGATATTTTTGTCAATTTAAATCATGATTAAGTCTTATTATTTTGTGTCAGTAACTGAAAACTTACTGTTGAACTTTGGGAATGTCGAGGAAAATGGTTCTGCCTCAAACTGATATGTCAGTTGTAAATTTTTAAGTCAGTTGTAAATTTTTCAAATAATGTTAGATATTAACTGGTTTTTAGTTCTTTCATAACCTCTTCATACTTTTAATGTTCTTTTTATTGATGGGTTAATACTTTCAACTTAAAGGCGTTTTTTTAAAAAGGTATAAGACATTTATTTTTGAAGTTGAGGTTTTGCAACCTTAAATTAAATTGTGGAAAACAGCTCAAGGATCGTGTAAAATGTATGCTAAATTGAACACAAAGTTGGCACACCCAATTATGTAACAGACTGACCATAACCCGTATTACAAGTTGCTTTCTGCTAGTATAATATAATAAACAATAGAAAAAAAACCAAATAGAAAAAACATCAAATATAGCAAAAACATATTTTAAAGCGAAAAAAATGAACACAAGAAAGAAAAAATAAACAAAAGTTTCTCATTGTTCTAGTGTATAAAGCAAATTAGTTTAATAATATACAACTGATAAAAATCATGAATAAATTGCATATAAAAACTTTCAATTGTTGTATTGTAATGTACTACTAAAAATAAGTATAAAAAAATATATTTTCACAAATTTTTACAAACTTTTAAAATAAAATATAAACCCTAAAATTTTATGAATTTCATAAAAAAGGATTTTACGTTGTTTCAAAAATTTAAACATGTATGTACATATAAATTATCCTTCTTAATAAAAATTCTTTACTTCAAGTTTTTTTATTGTTTTGTACAATTTTTATAAAAATATGCCATGTTTTAATAAATACAATATACAATTTAAAACTATATGCAATTATAATACTAACATAATACTATTCATTCTGATATCTCTACTAAGTATTTGATGGTCTTTTAAAAAAAAAGTCTAAAAATAGTTACCTTTCCTGTCAATCCTGAAGGAAAATCTGTTTCAAACTTGTTACTCAACCCAAATCTAAAACAAATAAGTTAGAACAAAAACAACATTATTGTTATTTTTTTTTTTTTTAGGCACTAACTAAAACTCACATTTAGGTTTGTTTTGCAAGTTACAATTACATTATATTAAAATATCAATTTATCAATACACTATATAATAAAACATATTTTATTTAATCTTCCTTAATTTATCAACCTTTATTTATAAGCCAAAGAGCTGAACTAATGAAAATAGTTAACTGAAGTAAGGTGACTTACTTAAAAAATAATAAAGATAATACCTCATTAGATGGGGCATCTAATAAGCTACTTTTTTATTATTCTTTTAATTAATGATTTTTTCAATACCATAGACATAATAAGCCTTTTCAGGAAAGACATGCAGTCCCATGCCTTATGTGACCACACATTTAATATTTTGCTTTGACACTTGGCCACAGCTCTTTGCAAGTTTTGAAAATCTGAGAGATTAAAAAACGTTGAATAAACAAATGTAAGCATAAACAAAATTTAAAAATAAACAAAGTATAAACTGAAAGAAAAAATCTGAAAAAAAAATTAACTATTATATAAAAATTAAATAAATAAAATTAAAATCTTAACAAATATTTAAATAAATAAAAGATAAACCAGAAAAAATAAAAACTTAAAATTAATTTGCCTTCATTTAAATTTAAAAGTGTTTCACTTCGTAGAATTTCGAAAAAATTAAAGTTTCCAAAGTTATTTAATCCAAGCTTAATTACTTAGAAACTTATTTTAAAACTTGAAACTTTGATATTTTCTTATGTCTACCTAAGAAAGTAAAACATAAAAAAAAACTATCCGTTAATAGGATTTGAACCTTCATTTAAGGCTAATCTAACAGTCTTCCTTCATAAATATAAAAATAAATAAACATAAACAAGAAACTAGCGTAGTGATGTACCAAAACTTATTAACTTTAAAAAATTGTGACACTTTTAAATTAAATTAATTATTAGGTTTGAGCTATTAATTGAGACACTCCTAAATTAAAAATTATATTATTTTTATCTTTTTATTTTCTCTGATTTATCCTTTATTTATCATTCATTAAATGTGTTCTTTTTTAAGTTTATGGTTTTTTTATTTTTAATTTTCTCTTTAAATAGTTTAGTTTTTTCAGCACATTTTTTAATGCCTAAATTAATAAAATATACAAAAAACAGTGGTCAAAATGTAAAAAAAAATATTGTAAGCATATGTAGAGTATAATAGATTTTGTATAAACTTAAGGAGCTCTACGTAGTATAACTTAAAGTACCCAGAGCATAAAATCGGATATTTTTCTTTATTTTGATATTTTACAGTCTTTAACCTAAAGAGTACATCCTTGCTACTTCAAAATGTTGGGAATAAATCTGAATTTACTCCCAACATTTTATAAAATTCAGGCAAACAGCCCAAATTTTCATAAGTATATCTGACACAAAATGATGATCTACACTTTTTTAAGATTTAATTGAGAACTTGAAAGTTATAATTAAAAAATATGATGTAATTGAGATGAAAGTTGTAATTAAAAAATCATAAGATGTAATTGAGAGCGTAATAGTTATACCTAAGAAAAGTTTATAAAATAGATTCTTAGAACAAAGTTCTTTTTAATTTTGTCACTTATTTTACCTTGTAATTAAAGGTTGGTTCCTAATTTGGCTAAGGTGGCCCTATAGGTTGGTTTTTAATAAATAATCAATAAAATAAAAAAGTGATATTAAGGCATTTGCAGTTTTGGCAAAAACTGGCAAAATTCTATCAGGTGTTGGTTAGAATTTTCTTTTCTTTTTTTTTTGTTTGTGAACAATTCATTTAAGAAATCAGATGAATAATAAATAATACACAAATAACTTATTTACAAAAAAAAATAAAAATTTAAATTGAATTTAAACAATAATTTAAAAAATTATTGTAACATTGAGTTAAACACCAACTTGGGCATCTTCCATAATTAAAAATTGTTGCATAATGCTTCGTAGTATGTTTACTAGGACTTGCATAACCACCTCCTATTTATGTGTTTTTTGTTGCAGTACTAATTCTTTCCAAATACTGCATTCGTTGTTCCACAATCCCAGCACTAAATACAGATGGAATGTGAATCACATTTTTAACGTTACTTTTAATTTTAGATCATATTATTTCCAACGAGTTTAACATTGGGCTGTATGGCCTTAAATGTTACATTAGCCAAAATTTGCTTAAAAAAGTGTTTCCGAATTTTTCATGAAGCGTCAAGGTCATCCTCTGCCTTAATGATATTACTAAACTTGTTGATGGTTTAGGAATAGGTATAGTTGTTTTTTATAATCTTCATATTTCAATTATTAATTTCAGTATAAAATACATTTAAGTATTTACAAATAAATGACATTTAAGACAAGCTGAAAAAGTTGATCAAAAAGGAAAACCAAGTTATCATCGAAGAAAGAGTTTGTTCTTGACAATTTTTAAAATATCAACAAGAAAAAGTATTTTTCTTTTAATTCTGAAAATTTTAGGAAATTTTATAGATTGGAATATATGCTAAAATCGCTGGCAATTTTGGTAGTGGATTCACTTTTTCTGAAAAAAATTAAGGCAGTTAATATGCCGTGAAATGTTTTGATTCTGATGTCACGTGACAATTGAACTAGTTTTTAATTCGACTTTCTAAATCTGTATTGGTTTAGCAAAATAAATATCATTTATTATTAATATATTTTATAGCATTGCTGTTCATATGAATTCAAAAAAAAAGTTTTCCTGTTACATTTTCTAAAATTGGGCTAGCAAAGCAGTATTCAGTATTTATAGACAATTTTACATATGCAAAAAGTTTGATACTAAAAGAAAATAAATGTTTTAAAAAGCATATAAAGATAATAAAGCTTAAAAAAAAAGAAAAACAAAATGACTGGAGTTATACCAATTTAATTAAAGATAACCGGATAAAGGGTCTAGAACATGAAAGTATGAACTTGCTATACAAATTGGATAAGTTAAAGGATTCTGCTAATAAACATTTGCCATTCAAAAATGATAAAAAAACATTTACATGGCAGCTATGATTAATGATATATGATGCCATTGTTAACCAGGTACCAACAAAAAGTATTCCAATTTTGTTTGCAAAAATTTTTTAAACATTTAGGCATTGCACATATAGAAAATTTCCCACATCGTAGCACAGTTGAAGAGATGGTTCGTGAATTAGGTATAATCAGCGACCTTCATGCTGCTGAAATTGCGATTTCTACAGCTAATCTTACTCTTGGGTTTGATGCAACAACCCAAGAAGGAGTACATATAAACTCTATTCATTTTACAACCAAAACAAAGTGTCATGTTATAGCAATAGATCAGCTGTCAGGTGGTACTGCACACGATTATCAAACTCATGTTGTATCTTTAATAGATCAACTTGCCTTTTTGTATTTTGATTTCCATAATTGTGACTATCAAAAGAGCCGCTCAAAAATTATTCAAAACATTTCAAACTCTATGACTAACCGTGTTGCCACTAATCATGCAACTGTTCAGCTAATAAATTCTTCATGGGGAAAAGTTTTAAATAAACTTAATTGTAACTTACACCCTCTTGAAACAATATCAGCTCTTGCAGGTCTGCATTAAAAATGATTGAAACACATAATGGAGTGCTGTTTGGAAAAGATTTTATCGCTGGTAATATAGTTTTACAATTGAATAAGATGCGATACAAAGATGGTAAAGGAGATCCTAAAGGTTTTAAAATCTTTTTAGATGAGATGAAACTTTCCAAAGGACTCATTCCCCATTACAGAGGGAACAGATTGCATATTTTGTTTCATATATGTGGTATAATAATCCAGCACTACAACTTATTTATTTAATTAACAGTACCACTTATTTATTAAATTACAAGTACCAGTACAGTTTCATGTGGAGGGCTACAAAAAAGTTTAAGAATAGACTTTATTAATGAAACAGCTAAAAAAGAAATATGCGTCTTAGGGCTATTGGGAAAAACTTTAACAGGACCATGGATGGCATTATTTTATCAGTCAGCTACTGGAAGTTTAAGTCATATTGAAGAGATAAAATTGGTTAAAGATGTTTTAAAAAATCTTTATCATGTAAAAGACAATCCTATATTTTTATTTAGCACAAAAGATTTGTTCATAAATATAATTGAAAATGATAAGATCTTTGAAGAAATAGTGTGCCCAAAAAACAAAGGGTGTGACCAAAAAACAAATGGGTGTGCCCAAAAAACAAAGAAGTTGAACAAATGAATGTATCTTGTTTATCAGCTATTATTGCTGTTTTAGAAAGACAGTATAAAAGATATTTTAATTTGGAGCTATCAGAAAAACTTAAAAAAAAGACGCAGACAGCCAGGTTTCATAATATTGATGCAGAAGAAGTCATGGGTATGTTCAGTGCTGCTAAACATCGTGCTGCTAACTCTACTTTATGTTTTTTGTCATCAAACTTAAGAGCAATAAAAAATAATGTAAGTGATTACATTGACCAAGTAGATAAAAATGAGAAAATGAAAGTTGTCTACTGGGCAATAAACAAAACCAGAAAAAAAAGAGAGTTAAATAAAAAAATATTTATGAAATAAAGCTTGAAATGATTGGTCGTAACATGTTGAAGAAGCAAAAAAAAGGAGGATAAAAGTAGAAAAACATTGGCTATTCAAATTCAAAACCTTAGTTTGTCAGATATTTCAACAAAATTTCAAGAACTAGAGTCTAAGCAATTATCAGACCTCTCCAATATGCTATCAGATACAGTAGTTGGTAGAAACATTTGCCATTTATGGTTTAATTCAGATATGCAAGAAGAAGTTCTTTATTTTGGTAAACTTGAAAAAATGAAGGTAAAAAATGGTAAGCAAGTTTATGTTGTAGCATACAGGAAAGATAATGAATCCTATGATAATGATGCAGTGGATTATGACATTTCAAAATACGAACTTGCTGCTGATATAATCTATGGAGACCTTATGTTATACTGAAAACTAAACGTTGGGTAATATTTAAAAAAGGCTATTATAATAGCCACATATCTTTTAAAAACATTATGCGGCTTTGAAGTTTTTGTAGTTTTAACTTTTATGAAAAAAATGAATATAACTATCAGTTTGTGTTGACCCCTTTTTTTTCTTCTACTGCTTTTTTTTTACTACATATTTTATTTTACCTAAAAATATAAACTTTTGAAAATCATTTACTTACACCACCGACCTTAACTAACTACCACCCCCCGCCCCCCTACCACCTATATACACCCCTAAATATACTCATTAATCTTTGCTACCCAGCAACAATTGATTCTTTCTTTAACTTTCTATTGATCACTAATTTATCAACAAATAAATTGTGAATCTCATTGACTTATGTTGTTAATTACAAAAACCTCATCCACTTTTGGGTGTGTCAAAGGCACTACCTCCCCCCCCTGCCCCCGATCATTTGTATTTATTCGAACTACTTACAAAATGTTTCTTATTTTTTGCAGCTTTCAATTGATACCAAATCTATGTAAATTGGATCATTTTTATGGAAGTTATGATTAATTTAAGTTGATAATTACAAATTGCTTAGGGTTGCCAGATGTCTCGATTTTACGAAGGAGAACTAAGTAAAAAAAATATTTTTACATATTTTGGCGCAGAATTCTCCTTCGTAAAATCGGGACATCTGCCAACCCTAAAATTGCTGTCACAACATTATTCAACTTTCCCTATAAAAAATTTTGTGCCTAAAAAACTCATAACTTTCTTAAATGACATCAAAAAATAAAACATTTGGTATCATTTTTTTAGTTATTAAAAACTACTTCAAATGACATTTTTGATTTTAATACCACAGAATTTTGATTTTTTTTTACCACATACCTACAATATATAATAAAAGAAAAACCACACTTTTGATAAAATGATTTGTTTTGTTTATAAGTTGAGCACTAAAAATTGTCAAAACTTTTGTTTGGAATATGTTAATCAATGAGATTTTCTACAAGATAAAAAAAAGTAGTATTAAAATTCAGTAAAACTCGGTAAGATAAATAAAACTTGTAAAAATTGTTCGAAACTGATTTATTATCAGACTTTTTTAGTTAAACTTTTTAATTACAGTTTTATTTATTAGGACGTTTGAATCATATTTTGAGACTATTAAATTAATAATTTTAAAATATGATTATAAACTATTTAAAAAACATATAAAACAAACTAACAAAGTAAGATGACCAACGCCAGAAATTCTTATAGGATCGCATCTTCGAAAAGGTTCAGTTTCACCATCTCCATAATCTTGTAAAGCGTCTTCTATCATATCAAATCTTTCCATAAGAATTTAAAAAGCATTGTCATTAGGAATTTTCATTTATTAAAAAAACGCATAACATCACTTATATAATGTAGTTCGACTGGCAGGTTTTGTTTTTAAATAGTTCGTGGAGTCAATATAAGTTATATTAAAATTTCAAAATTTATTCAAAATTTTAAAGCAATTTTAGAAGGATAGCTAACTCTGTATATATTTAAAACAAATTCGAGTCTAAAAATTAAAAGTTGATATAATTAACAGACCCGAATAGCATTTATGCTATCAGCCGGATTGTCGAGAATTATTAAAACGGACGTCTGGTAGATACCGGATAAGAAAAAAAGAAAAACAAACAACAACAAAATAATTCGAATTTCAAAAGTTTTTAATTATAATATGAAAAAAATTTATTAAACTTAAATAATTAAATTACAAATAGTTAATTATTTTTCTATGAAAAAGATTTTAAACTTGTTTTTTTAGCAACTCTTAAAATCTTTATTTTTCAGCTCGAGTTTTTGTTTATAAATGCTTAGTTAAAATTATATTTGCTTTATTTTTACAGATTTTGAAAACCATTTCATTAAAGAATATAACTTTTTGCCGATTTTTACTTAATATTATGTTCAATATTTGTGTGTGCGTGCGTGTGTGTGTGTGTGTGTGTGTGTGTGTGTGTGTGTTTGTGTGTGTGTGTGTGTGTGTGTGTGTGTGTGTGTGTGTGTGTGTGTGTGTGTGTGTGTGTGTGTGTGTGTGTGTGTGTGTGTGTGTGTAATTTTTCACAATAACGGTTTTATCTATGCAAAATTTCAATAATGCAATGTAATGCAATATAAGGTTATAGTAAAAGTTTAAAATGAAATTTTTTGCTGAATTATTAAAAGATATTGATATTTTAACAAATGATTTTGAAGGATTAATGAATTGTTTAAAAATATCGATACTTTCATATCAATATTTCCACTACTAATCTAAATGTTATTGTTGTTTGAAATGGTTATAAAAAATGACTGCACTCTTTAATTATACAGTATGACTTGGTAAAGCTTGATCAAAAGTGTTTATTTAAAGTAACTTATGAAACAAACTACATAGCTCATTGCTTGGCATGACGTGCTCTATCTATGAATGATTCAAGTTTTATTTAAATCTAAATTTTAAGGAAACCTTCCGTCAGTTAAATCTTATCTTATGCAAAATTTATCAGATTTGCCTGCTCTTTGTGAGACTAATTTAAATGCTTGGGGGTATACTTAGGCATCAATTTATGTATTTATCAAAAAATCAGAATTTTTGAACTATTCTTTCTCTAAGTGCCTCTTCACTTTATCACCTTTCTCTTTTTCCTGTCGAAAAAGAGAAGTTTTATTGTTCTATTTATTCTCAAGACTGCACTCTTTTGGATATAATTTCAGATCAAATGGATCATTCCCTTTCTCTTTACCACAATTGTTTTTTTATTGGTATATATAAAATATTGGCAATATTCAATGCCAAATAATATTTGACTTTAATGCTCATCACACTGAATAGTTTGGCTCTGCTGGTATTAAAGCCTATAATTCTTCACAACTCAGTCTCTAACTCAGATATTTAACTTTGTGACTCGTTTTGCAGACAACCCTGATCACTAAACACTTTCACTCTTTGATTTGTGTCTTGTCCGTGACCCTAGTTTGCGTTCATTTTTTTCTTGTTTTTCTTTAGCTGGGGTTAACCAAGGGATGATCTCTATAAAACTTTCATCTTGTACTGCTTTGGACTCACCTTATCACCGCACTACTTACTCCTATCATAAAGCTAACCGGGACTCGTTTCGTAATTTTCTTCGGGACAATCCTTGAGCAGATGTCTTTTCTTTCCGCTGATAAATCTCCTACGTCACCACCTGGATCATAACAGGAATGAAAGCTTTTATTCCTTTTTGTCGGTTCTAAATCAAGCCTCATTCTACTCCATAGTTTTTAGCTTAGTGTGCAGCTGCTGTATCAAGTTCTAATATTTTTTTTCATCTTTTTTAAGTGAACAAATCTATTTGAGTTTACAAACTTGAGATGGAGTTTACGATTGAAGACAAACATCTATTTATTATTGTAAAAAATTGATGTATAATGGTGCTGTCTGATGCAAAGCTTCATTATCCTCAGTTCACTAAATGTCGTATTTTATCTCTGAAGTTAGGCTTTAGAGGTAGGTCTAACATTTAATCTTTCATTCATTGGGTTTCATTCCAGAGCTCTTTTCAATTTTATATAAACTAATTTTTTAATAAACGCTCGACTGAATCTT
The DNA here is from genome assembly GCF_038396675.1 of Hydra vulgaris. Lineage (NCBI taxonomy): Eukaryota > Metazoa > Cnidaria > Hydrozoa > Anthoathecata > Hydridae > Hydra > Hydra vulgaris. The sequence continues at coordinate 32,150,632 of NC_088931.1, read as the reverse complement.
GTTTTCTTTCCTGCTGGAAAATGGCATCTGTGATTCCAGTTTTTAAAAACTCTCGAGCACATTATGACTAGCAAATTTTCGCAACCTGTCGAGATAATGCCATTCTGTGACTCCAGAAAATTTCAAGTGACGTTTCACTGTAAGATGAGAATTTTTTTGTACCCAGTAACTGCATTTATGGCATTTTATCAAACCAATTAATTTAAATATGGGTTGATTTTCAATGTTTTCACTGAGAACTATCAGTTTTCAGTGGAAACATATCATTGTCTGCACATACCACACGCAGAATATAATCCTTTGATCAGGATTATCTTCGTTGAGAGTATAAACTTGCGCTGAAATAAAACTTCTATTGCGCACGCTTTTAAATGCAATGAACGCTCGATTTTGGGATACCTGTTTCAAGTGACAGCTGACAAAAAAAATTTTGTGGAGAATTCTGAGCGATACCAATAAAATTATGCTATGTAGTTGGAGTAGTCGATGTTCTTTTATGTTCTGATTTTTCTTTTCTCGTGCACTCAGAAAACATGAAAACGGAATCCAGAATTTCTCTGGATGGTTGAGATGATTGGAGGCTGAGAAAAAAATAGATCTAAAATTTTATCCCCCCCCCCCACCCCAAACGTGAGAACTTCAAGTTGATAAAATAATTTTTTTGGGAAGTTCGGATAAGTATTTTGAAACTTCGATTTTTAAAATACAAAGTAAAACACTTTTGAAGTTTTATAGATATTAGGGGAGAGTTGCCTTAATTGGAACACTTTAGGAAAAAATATTTATTAACCAAAGATGGCTTAACTATGAAAACATTTATGAATTAAATAATATAGATATACAACCCTACTATGCTTTTATTAATGATTCGACTCTATTGATCGCACCCTTATTGGATATAAACTTTGATTTTTCAAGGCACCATTTTGTTCCAATAAAGGCAACTAGTCTCCTTGAATGGAACACATATATTCTTTAATTAGAACAGTTCTAATATTTGAATAAATTACAGCTATAAAACTTATGGCTCAAAGGAAAAATTAATTGATTAGCTTTTTAATAAAAGATATTTAAAAGATATAATAACAAATAAAAATTACAGCAAATATTTAATCCTTTTTTCGCAATTCGTAAGTCTTTTTTTCTGGCAGCTTCTGCACTTGGGATGGTAGTGGTGATATGTGGTGTGCTGTGGTGGCGATGGTGATTTTATTTGATGTGCTCAATTTCATTTGGTCCATGGTGATTGAGTCAAGTGCTACTTTGCTTTCCTGTGGTTTTTGCAATAGTTTGGCAGTTATTGGATTTAGTGTGAGCTTTTTTTTTGTAGATTTTTTAATTTGTTTGGAAGCTATTTGATTTAGTGAGTGCTTTTGATTTCTTGGTGTAATTTCTAGAGCACGCCTATATGGGGAGCTTGTAAGATCAGCCGCCTGAGTTGTTCGTGATCTTCTTTTTTGTTTTTTACTTCAAGTGAAACCACTGGCAAAAGAGACAAAGTTGAAACTGAAACATGACATTTTAATTTTTTTTCACTTGATTTATCTGTAGATAGTTTTGTCATCCCATCTATACTTTCAGATGACTGAAGATTATTTGAAGGACCAACATCAGTAAATGAAGAGGCTGTAAAATCAGAATCAGTGAATACATTTATGTCCAAAGGCCACAACCCACTAGCCTGAAATCCTTTCATAGCAATTCTCAATGATGCTGCCTGACTATATGCGTCACCAAATAATTCTGCAACTTGCCAAGTTGTTACTGGTAGTGATATATGTGACGGCATCCATTTTAGCATAGCTTCATCATAGTATGTACCAAGTGGTCCAAAGAACGCAACGTCTAATGGTTGCAGTCTGTGTGTAGTATGGGGAGGTAGTGATACCATACGCACTCCAGCATTTCGTGCTAGATATATCGCTGCCAAATTTTTTGAATGTGTAACATGACCATCAAGTATCAACAAAACTTTTGATTGTTTTAAAGGTTTAACAACTTTAATGAAATGATTGAGCCAATCTAAAAAACCTTCATTTGACATCCATCCTTTCTCTTGAGTACTAAATACAGTTCCTGGAGGTGCACCATTTGTTATTTCTGGCTTCATTCTTTTGGGTTTATATATTAACATTGGTGGAACATAAAACCCTGCTGCAGATACACAAACTACAGCTGTTACTGAATTTCCTCGTTCACTACTAGTCATAATTCCAACTCGATTTTTGCCCCTTGCACTAATAATTTTTATCTGACCATCTTGTACTGTTGATAAACTAGTTTCATCCATATTATAAAGTCTGTCTGGAGTTAACTTTTCTTCCATGTATAACTTTGAAAGTAAATTAAAGAAAGATTGCACTCACTCTTTATTAAAACCTTGTGCACGTGCAATTGATGTTGATTCAGGCCCACGAAGCGACAGTTGTGGGTGCCTTTGCATAAATGCATAATACCACTTTTTTCCTGCCATTCGTGTTTGTTTGTTAAGATTATGTGTGATGTTGTTAGCTTCCGCAATATCAAATGCTAGACAACGAAGATCATCAATCCTTAATCCAAAGTACATCGATTCTAATAATAAACAGTGATCAGCTAGTTCTGTTTCAATTTCATTAGGTAAGGTGGTAAGTCGACCATGAAATTTCACATTTGCAACAGCAACTTTGTTTTTTTCATTTATATGCCTTGACAAAGTTGCTTTTGGAATACAAAATTCATAAGCGGCTTCATTTAAGCTGATTTCTCCTTGTTTTATTGCTTCAACAGCCTTTTTCAAGTTTTCTACTTTCCATTTTCCATATTTTCGTGGTGTTTGCATCTAAAATAAAAGCAAATTACTATGAGGATACATAAGGAGAGTTTTATAATCTTATTACAGGCTTATTTTTTCATATATTTATTTGTTATTCATATATGATTAAGTTAATTATATACTCATTATATAATCATTATTTTTCATCATTTTTGTTTAGTTAATCATTAACTATATAAATCAAAATCTATATAAACTATATAAAGTTTGCAACTTTATATATTAACTTCTATATACAGTAAAAAACTTATGCTGGGTATATACTTTATGTTGTCTTACAAGTTTATCCGTTAAATAGAAATGTATAACTTTTGTAAAACTTTTACATTTTATTTTTTACTAAAAGATAAAATGATTTGTTAATTAAAGTATACGATGTTTACAATCAACTTTATATCTTTAGACTATGACTAGACTTTAGACTATGAAAAAAATTTTGTGAAAAATCATTTCATACTTTAAAGCAAGACTAAATACCAATTCCAAAAAAGCAACAAGTGTTTAACAATAATACTATGTCTATAAAAGAAATTCGCTTTAAAAAATATTATACAGTCGGACTAATGAAATTTTCTGATAATTCGGACGTCAAGTAGCGTGTTATGAGATGACATCGTTTCAATTACGGCAACTTTTGAAGTTCCATTCTGGGCAACATAGGACCATGGTGTTGTAGCAAAATATTTACATACAAGTAACAACTTACGATATAAGCTCTTAATATCACATAGACTTGAAACCCTTAAAATTTAAAATTTTAAAAAAATTATCATCAAACTCAATATCGTTAAGCTTCTGTAATCGTTTAAATGCAACGATAAAATTAGATCGCAAAAAATTTTTTCTTTAAAAAAAAGTAATTTTATTCACATACGTGCAGTTTTTAAGTTTAAATACTAGAAGTTTCAAAAAATAAAGAAAATTATTTTCTTTACAAGAAAAAATATTCATGAAAGTAGAATAAGTTCCAGTTTCTAAATAAAGCTAAGTGTTCCAATTAAGGAGCTGTTCCAATTTCGGCAACTCTCCCCTATATACCTAACATATATAAAAATATTATATACCATAACAAACGAAAAGTAGAAAACTTTTAAAAATGCTTAAAATTTCTAAAAACATTATAAAACACCGGGAGTAAACCGTTGCGCATATGAATCAGTATTTTTTAAGGGCGAATTTCCTTAAGGTGGTAGTACACCAATAAAAGTAAAAAAAAATATTTTTTTTTACTTTTATTATTTAACCAATATAATCATCGCAGATTTCGAATTTTTAGTTGATTTAATTAAATAAAAAAAGCTTCACATGTTAAAACTTGTTTATAATGTATCGGTATAAAATGTTTTTTATTTTCCCCCCTAGCAACGCTTTGTTTATTCCGTTGTTATGCGCTATAGAAACAAGTTAAACCATAAAAAAAGCCATAAATACTTACTTTGTCAACTCTTTTAAGTGCAAAATTGTAGACTGCAACGACTTCTTGTTAATTAGTTTAGTATGATGGCTTAATTGACGTAATTCGCTTCTTGGTTTCAAGCTGCATTCAAAACTTTATTATTTATGCTATAGTAAATCTTTTATCTTTTTAAAATAAAAATAATATGGGTGGATCAAAGAGAAAACAATTATCAAATAGAATATATAATAATAAAAAAGCAAAATTTCGTGGAAACAGATATACAAAGATTCCTTCTTCAGAAACGAAAACTTTATCTTTTGTTGAATCTGCCACACATTCTGCTTCTTCAAAAAAATTAAATATTGCTGATAGAGATTTTCAAGATTTTCAAAGTTCAGATTTTAACTTTATCATGAACTTTAGTCTGTTGGAAAACGTTATATCGCTACTGAAATGCCCGAATTTGTGTGAAGATAATGTTTATTTAATGTTTGATTCCTCAAAAAAGTATGGTTTAAGTATTGATTTAAAAATATGTTGTCACAGTTGCAATTGGAAAACTGAGTTTTTTTCATCTGCTACATATTGTAAAAAAAATTTAATCGAACAACAAGAACCTAGTAAAATCAAATGTAGTGGACAAAAACCATTTGATATTAACACACGTGTCATTGTGGCTTTTCGTGAAATGGGTAAAGAGTTATCATCATTAGAAAAATGTTGTGGAATAATGAATATGAAGCCACCTATGAACAAAAAAAGCTACAATAAAACTTTACATAACCTGTTAGATGTTTATCAAAATTTAGTTGACCAGAACATGAAAAATGCTGCTGATGAATTAATCCCTGCAAGTAAAACATCAAGAGACATTATGTGTAGCTTTGATGGTTCATGGCAAAAGCGTGGTTTTACTTCAAATAACGGAGTTGTTTCTGCAATTTCAGTTGAAAGTAGTAAATGTATTGACTTTCATATAGAAACAAAAACATGTAAATTATGTTCGATATGGAAGTTAAAAAAATACACGTACCCAGTTGAATATGAAAAGTTTCAATCATCACATTACCAAAAGTGTAAAATTAGTCATACTGGATCATCATTGGCTATGGAATCAAGTGGTGTTTTAAAACTTTTTCATCGTTCTGAAAAGAAAAACAATTTAAGGTATACCACATATCTTGGTGACAGAGATAGTAGTTCTTATACCAGTGTTGTTGCTGCTAAACCTTATGGACATAATGTAGAAATTAAAAAAGCAGAGTGCATTGGTCATATTCAAAAACGAGTTGGCACGCGTTTAAGAAACTTAAAAAAAAGCAGCAAAGAAATTTTAAGTGATGGTAAAAAACTAGGAGGAGCAGGTTGTTTGACAGAAAATGTTATTAACACATTGCAAAATTACTATGGCAAAGCAATCAGACAGAACATTGGTAGTTTATATGCAATGAAAAAAAGTGTAGCAGCTGTTCTTTTTCACTGTTCTGAAAGTTATGACAATGAAACACGCCATCAATTTTGTTTGCGCACTAAGGATTCTTGGTGCAAATTCCAGGCTGATAAAGTAACTGGAAAAAAAACATACAAAGAAAATATTTGTATTCCTGCTGCTGTTCGAGATTTTATAAAACCAATATTTATAGATTTTGGAAGTGATATTCTTTTAGAAAAGTGTTTGCACGGTAAAACACAAAATCCTAATGAATCCTTGAATCAATTGATTTGGAAGCGGTGTCCCAAAGATATATTTGTTGAAAGAACTGCCTTATGTGTTGGAGTAGCATCAGCTGTCCTATACTTTAATAATGGACTACAATTTTTAGAGACGTTATTTGATAAGCTTGAAATAACAGTAGGTTGCAATCTACATAACTTTTGTCTTATAAATGACTCAAAGCGCATTTCTAAAGCAGAAAAGCAATGCACAAGTATAGTGAAATTAAGACGCAAGAAACTAAGAGCTATACAAAAAGGTTTTTGTGATCAAAACGAAACATTAGAAGGTGCAGTTTATGGAAGTGGGGAGTTTTGAGCAATTTTTTTTTTGTTTTAATTTTTAAATTGAGTTTTTCTCAAAATCATGTTTTATAGCCTGGCGACGGAGATATTTTTCAAACCGATAATCGATTTGATCTGAAATTTGGTACACTTGTTTGTAACACATGTATTTGCAACCTCTACTAGAATTATGTTTACAGCTAATTGTGTTCTACTTTTGTGAGTGATTTTGTGTTCTCAAATAACACCAAAACTTCCAAATATGACTAAAATGCATATATTTTGACTTTTTTTGGTCAAAATCCAAAACTTTTAGTCTATGTTGTAATTGCATAAGTAAAGGATCACAAGCCAAAATTTCAGTTCAAATTTATTTACGGTTACTGAAAAAACCCTGTCGCCAGTTATTCATTTTTAGGCTTTTGTCTATCAACAATTATGTGCATAATTAATTTTTTTAAATTTTTAAATTTTTACTTTTATTTTAATCATATAATATATGTTATGCCCTATTAAAAATTGTAAAAAATGTTGAAATGCAAGATTTTTTTTTAATGGTATACTACCACCTTAAGAAGTTTTGAGCAAATGCGCCTTTTTAAAAAAAACTGATTCATATGTCATCGTAGCAATACTTAGGTTGTTAATGTGCTTAAATGTTAATGTGCTAAGGTTGTTAATGTGCTAATGTGTTAAAGTAATTAGTCCTAATAAGCTGCGGTTGATCTGAAAAGAAATTATTTCCTTAAACCTAATAAAGAATTATTTTAATAAGCCCGTTCTGCTACTTTAGAACTTGCAATTGTGGAGGCATTAGATGTGTTTTTGGTTTTTAAACAAATGTGTGTATTTTTTATTTAATGTTTTGTTTGTGCTTTTTATTATACTAATGACCATTAGTTATATGTTCTCACGTTCTAGATAAAAAAAAAAAGGTTGAAATTTTTAATAAATATCAGCTCCCACTTGATAATGGATTTTTATCACGCTATATTAAAAAAACCAACTAAAAATATAAATACTTTAATCATGATAAGTCAAACAGTAATTATGGTATAGTAATTTAATTCATTAGGATAATATAATAATAATTTATATTATTAAATTATCAAGCTATTCCAAAAAGTTTACAAAAAAAGTATATAGTTACGCTAAACTGTATAGCAACTTTTAGTATACTGAATACACGGCAAAGCCTACCCAAAGTTTACCGCATAGTGTAACCGGCAATCTCAAGTTTTTACGGGTCCAGTTAGCTTGTACAGCGGAGAAAATAGAATTTTTTGTTCTAATTTAACAAAAATGGCAGTGAAACAATTATTAAACTTACTTTATTTCTTATTATCTTCTACTGCAACTAAAAAGTTTATAAATTGGTATGTTTAATTAATTACGAATGGAAAAAAAACTAAAAGTGTTCAATTTGTGGAGAAAATTGAATTAGCCTCATTAACGTTATATACAAAAAAATAAAGAAAATGTTTTGTTTTTAGGCTTTTTAATATTTAGTCTTGCTTCTTAAATTTTTAATGACTTCAAATATGCGACTTGACATACTAGTCACAAAATTTTGGATAGTTTCTATAGATATTTCATTCCAAGTTTCTTAGATACGAGTTTCAGCTCCAAGGTGTATTCAAATTGCTTACTATTTTCATAAACCTTTCTAGAAATTGCTTTGATTACGCTAATTCTTCATTCGTTAAACGCTTACCACGCCCCATTTCAAACTAAGGTATCAAAAACCAAATGTTAAAAATTTTATGAGCATTGATTTCACAGTCTTTATTTAACTTACAAATAAAAACAAAAAATCAAGTCACAAATGCGCATCACCATATATACAAGTAAACTGAAAATAATTATTGATGAGGCTAATTCTACTTGTTACCGCAAATATCAAGTATTATATATTTTATGGTTTTATCAAATGTGCCGCTATTTAATTATGCTATATTATAATCTAAAAAGTTGTTGTTTGTAACAATAATTATATGTGTGAGGATACAAAAGTTACACCGCACAAACTTGCTTACAGATTTACAAAATATTGGATCAGTACTTAGTGAGGCTAATTCAATTTTCTCCACCGTATATACATGTGTATTAGATACCAGCAATTTTTGGTTTTAAAATGCTTCAAATTGAGCAGATATTTTATAAATAATTATGAGTTATCTCAAAAATAAAAAAATCTAAAGTTAACTAAAGCGATCTTATTTGAAAAATAAGTTCGAGAAACTAACATTTATAAACCTCTTTAAAGACTCCATTTTTTGTACAATTACAAAGAGATGCGTCTTTAAAAATAAGTTAAAGTTAAACAAAGCGAAAAGATTCAATTGGAAGTTAACTATTTTTTCTGCATTAAGTTAAAGTTTTATCTTCTAAAAAGATAAATATGTTGTTGTTTTTTTAAACTTAAAAATAAAAATATATGAATTTTTTTTTAAACTGTCTTTCTAAACCCAAATAAGTTGCAAAATTTAAACTATGTTTTTTTATAAACTTTTTGTTGACATAATTTCATCTAAATATATGGCTTTTATGTAAAACTACCCATTTTTATGTAAAACTATCCACTTAAAATTAATAAAAATCAAAAAGTTAAATATTTACGTTCAGTTATACATAAAAACATGCGAGAAAATATTTTACACAGACTTTTGAAAAATTCATTAATTATAACTCACTCTTAATTATGTTTCATAATGAACTATATGTAAAAAAAAAAAAAAAATAAAATAAGAGAGATTCAAAGAGATTTGCAACTTTCAGTTAATGCACATTGTAGTTTTATTGTCAAATAAAGAAACTCCCGCTTAAAGCAATTGATTTTACTAAAAAACAGTTTAAAATAGCTGATGTCATTTTTCGATCTCTATCTTGTTTATCTAAACCAGTTTTCGAAAATAACAAATGATTTAATATGTAAACTACTTTCAAGCAAAACCTTTTTAACATGCTGATGTAAAGAATCTTTTGGTTCATTCAAGTTCATAGAAGCTTGTTTTAAAGACTTCAGCTTTATTGCTCTTGTTGCATTACTCCTGTCATTCCGATTAAGTTGATTAGTTTTTTTTTAGAAGGTTCAATTTAAAAATTTTGGGTTTACAGTGCTTTACTTTTTATAAATAATTATTTTCATGATTTTCCTTATCAAAGTAAAAAGATCTAAATATTATTTAAATCAGAAATCAATTGCTTCACAAATCATTTTTAAAGTCTCTAATAACATTATGTTTTACTTTTGCATTTAATTTATAAGTTTAAATTAATTATTTATAAAATCATGATCGTATGTTCTGAAAGATTTTAAGGAAATTTATTTAAATTCACTTTAACGAGCTTTTTAAGTAACGATGCTTGTCGCGCTTTCTTAGTAGGTTAAAGTTATAGGTTATAGGTTATATAGTAGGCTGTGGTTAGAGCGTCAAACGTAATGTTAAAACCCGGACACATATTTTGAAAAAAAGATTTAAAAAGTTTTTAAAAAATTGCTTTTTTTTTCTAATGGTTTTTATAATTCTAAGACATAAAAAAGACCATGATCTTCGAAAACACGTACATTGTAATAGTTTACTTGTTCAAATGAAGAACTACACGACAATTAGACATAAGTAAAACTTCAATATATTACTAATTATCCCCAATAAATTAATAAACATCAATATATTTCTTAAACTATTCTCCAATATTGAGTTAAATATCTACGTTTAACATTATATCCACGTAGTATATTTATCTGGCATTACTCAATTTATTTCCTTATCTAGTTTTTGAATAATTGCTAAACAATTTTATTTGACAATATTGTGCATATGATATAAGATTTTTTTTTTTTTAACAACGGATGTCTGCCAAGATAAAGCTAACACCATTTTTAACCTGGTAGCCAATCTTTAAACTGGTGTATTGTTTTTTCCGCTATCATCCAAATAGATTTTAACAATACTTTTTCAATTATTAACACCAACTTATATTCCTTTGATACTTAAATAAAGTAAATGATTTTTAAAACAATATTCCTCCTCAATACGAAGGGCAATATGGAGCTCAACTGTTTACAGTGTTTATTTTTTAATTTATAGAATAATGTTGTTTTAGGCATTTCTAAAAAATTAGAATCCTCAACAATCGACATTTTTCTAATTTGATTTTTGCTAATGCCTCTTGAAGAGTAGAATTAACGTAATTGGATTTAGTACCATGGTCTACTTAAACACATGCATTTAAGTAGGCCTTGTTTAATAAAATATTTTCTTGTGCTAGAATGAGTTCTTAAACATTTTCTTGACAGTTTTGAATGCCAAAAATATAAAGATAATTACTATTATTAATAAAAGTTACTTTATTAACAGCATATTGGCCAACATTATAAAAACAGCCATAAATATTAATGTTCAGCCATAAATATTAATGTTCAGCCATAAATATTAATGTTCAGCCATAAATATTAATGCTCAGCCATAAATATTAATGTTCAGCCATAAATATTAATGTTTAGCCATAAATATTAATGTTCAGCCATAAATATTAATGTTCAGCCATAAATATTAATGTTCAGCCATAAATATTGAAAATTAAAATATCAAAGTTAACAATAGTTATTTTAATTAGACTACAACAATAAAAAGTTGTCTATTGTTTATTATATATTATTTATTATATATTATTTATTATATACTATATATTATATATTATTTATTATATATTATTTATTATATATTATTTATTATATAATATTTATTATATATTATTTATTACATATTATTTATTATATATTATTTATTATATATTATTGCAATGTTACCTAGCAAGAAGAACATTTTTGGGTAATATTGATTATTCAAAGTTAACCTGAATTTGGTTATATGTATAAGGGATATAAAATATATATCTCTTTTGTAGGAAGAAACATGTAAACCTATAGGTTACTTATTCTACATGGATGTTTTGGTTTAATATAATTTTTTTTAACTTAGCGTAGCTGGTGGTTGCCCATTCCCCATACAATATTGCCGTAAGTTAAACAGCTATGTATAAAGGAAAAATAAGAAAATTTTAAAGACTTAATATCTAAAACTGGTTTTGGTTTATACATCATTGCAATGCTTTCGAATTTTTTGATTCAAGAGTGCTTATATGGTTCCTCCGTGATAAATTTTTTTCTAAAATATCACCTAAAATGTTTTCAGATGTTTGTCTAGCAATACTTATGTTACTAATTTTAAGATTAGGTAATTTTAAAGGAAGATTTCCTGTTTTGGTAGGTTTGTGAAATGGAATAAGCTTAGTTTTTAACGTTAAGTTTATTGCAAATAAACCATTCGTTTATTTTGTTTACTTCTTCATTAATTACATTAAAAAAGGTTTTAATACCCCCATGAGAATAAAACAGATTGGAATCATCTACAAACAAAATAAAATTTAATAAATTTGAGGTAAGAGATCGATCATTTATATAAAGAGAAAACAGTAACGGTCCTAAGATTGAGCCTTGAGGAACTTCACATGTTATTATACTTTTTGTCGTTTTAACATTTCCATATTAAACTTATTGCTGTCTGTTTGAGTATTCCTTAAACCATAGTTTGTTAATGTTGTTTATTCCCTAATCTTCAAGTTTTTTTAAAAAAATGACATGATTGACTGTGTCAAAGACTTTAGACGATCAATAAAGATACCTAATGTAAAACAGTCATCATTAAAGGCATTGGTTACATGAGTTACTAACTAGGTCCAATTGTTATCAGTGTAATGATTTTTTTATAGCCAAATTTCTTGTTTCCAAAGGGCACATGACGTCCATGGACGTCCATTGGACTTACCGTTTAGGTCCATTTATCCAAGTCCAAAGTAGTACATCCTTAGAGGTCCATTGGACGTCCTACTTTTACGCATGCGTGACTGTAAAATATATTTAAAATGGTTTAAAACAAACATAGTTTAAAAGTTGTCAACTACTCAACTATTTAGTTTTAGTTAAATACTCAACTATTTAGTTATAATTATCGAATATTAACTTATAATTTAACTATATAGCTATATAATAGTATCTGCTTATTACTATTTATAAATCTAACTCACAAATAGGTAAATTAGTTTTTCCTTCAAAAAGTTTATTTTGTAAGCTTGACCGTGAGATTGATTTAATTCTAACTTGAAATTGAAATCAATAAATTTGAACTTCTTTATACTCATTGCAAAACTACTTTTCTTTATTTTATAATATAAATTCGGTATGCAATATAAATTTATTATATATTTTATACTATAAACTGTAGAGATTTAGATATATATAGTCGTAGCTGTAATCTATCTTTTAGATTTACAGAGATCTCCAAAATCGATTTAAAAGACACTTTTTTTTTGCATATATATATGCAAAAAAAAAATGTCTTTTAAATCTATATATATATATATATATATATATATATATATATATATATATATATATATATATATATATATATATATATATATATATATATATATATATATATATATAATTAAAAATTTTGACGAGAATAAATAAAAATAACTTACAAGCAGAAATTTTTATTTAATCTTGTCAAAAAATAATCCCGTCAGAACGTTCATTGTACGTTTTTTATACGTCCCTGTGTTTGCTGGGATTGCTCACAAAAAAACTTAAATTTTTGTAAGAAGTTTTTTTGTTCTACCATTTGTATATTAAATATTTAGAAGAAATATTATTAATTGTTATACCGTAAAAACCCCTAATTCCGGATGTAACTTAATTTCGGATGGTTTTAGTAAAAAGTTTCATAATTGAAAAAAATGAAAAACAAATTTGCTACCAGCCAAAAAAAAAAGACTCCTAATTCCGGATAGAGGTAATTATTATTTTATGTACCTAAAAAAAATAATAAACAAATTAGCCAGCAGCAATAAACAAATACACTTTTGAGTCCCGAATACAGTTAATTACAATTGGCTATTTTATTTTTTATCACTTCCATGCACATAATATAATATATTATGTTCATGAAAGTAATAAAAAATAAAATAGTCACCAGGGAAAAAATAATTGACACTAATCCAGATACAGCTATTTTTTTTAGCACCCATAAAGTTAACGCATTTGTGTTAATTGTATTATTGTATTAAAGAATATGGATAATTTTAAACAAAAAGAAGAGCGAGAGAATCGAATCCAGCTAGCTATTCAAGCTATTACTGAAAAAAAATGTCATACGTACAAGCTGCTAATTGTTATAATGTCGCAAAATCTACACTTTTTGACAGAACAAAAGGATCATCTAATAATCGAGGAGCGCCAAGAAAGATGAGCAACATCACTGAAGCTATTATTGTTGATTTATTAAAATTTATGAGTGATATAAGCTTCGGCTTGAATAGAAAAGACGTGTTTATTGTTGTTGAAAACTATTTAAAAGAATCAAACCAACGTAGTCTATTCAAAGACGGCAAACCGACTAGAAAATGGTACTCCGGTTTCATGAATAAATATCGTAAAAAAATTTGCCCAAGAAAAGTAAGCGGTATGCAAATTATCAGAGCTGTGGCCTCACAACCAGCTATAATTGACAATTGGTTTGAGCAATTAGCAGTAGCATATAATGAACATAATTTAGGCGATAAGCCGTTTCAAATATTTGACTGTGATGAGTCTGGTTTGCAATTTGATCAAGGCAAAGTCAAAATTATTTGTAGAAAAGGAACAAAAAACCCTAAAAAGCTAGCACCATCGAATGAAAAGCAAATGACGACAATCTTGACTTGTTGTGACGCATTCGGTATAATTTACCTCATCAAATAATTTATAAAGGCAAACATGTTATGAAAGACTGGTGCAAAGGCGGTGCCCAGAATGTTTATTATAACAGTAGTAGTTCAGGCTGGATGGAATCTGAACATTTTTTGTCGTGGTTTAAAACAGATTTTTGCCTCACGCAAACAAATTTTCAGGATTTAAAGTTCTAATACTTGATGGCCATGCTTCACATATGAGCTTAGAGTTGAAAAAAAAAGCTTTAGAAAATTCTATTTTACTTTGGCGCTTGCCGGCTCATACTAGACATTTTTTACAGCCACTAGATGTTGGCGTTTTTAAAACAGTAAAAGGTGCATGGAAGAGAATTGTCGAAACTTATTTGACTAAAAATCACTTTCAAAGCCTGACTAATCGACATTTTCCGGCCATGTTTAAGGATCTCATCCAAAATGGTGGGTTTAAACCTGAAAATGCACGGAGTGGTTTCAAAAATACTGGTATATTTCCACTCGATCGTTTGCAAATTTCTTCTAAAAAAACTTCCATTGGTGCTGTGTTTCAAGCTGTCGAAAACAACAATATTGAAAATTTATTTGATTCTTCAACAGTATCTAGACCATTAGTTATGGGAAATGCTACCAATACACCTAACACACCGTCAAGAATGTCAAATCGTGAATTTTTGCTTAAAAGCTTTGCTACTTTAAATAATGCTGTTCAACAAGTGGGCAAAGATATAAACAAATCAGTGTTAAATATGCTTCGATTGACACCAACTCTAAATAAAAGATTTCAAAAAAGTGAGAGAATAAAGCGATCAGCTAATTATAATATGACTTCGGCGGATGCCATAGCTTACGATGAAGCCGAACAAGCATAAAAAAAAATTAGATGAACAAGCTGCAAAGAAATTTACTAGAGAACAAAAAAAGATTTCCACTGCTACTCAAAAAGTGAAAAATGCACAGAAAAGAGAAGAAAAAAAAAAGTTGAGACAAAGTCAGTCGTCTAAAATACCAGGTAAAAAAGGTATTAAGACAAAGAATCAATTAGAAGACCCTCATTTTCCTCAAGCTTCAAATAATATTTTAGTATCTGATGATCTTCTATGTTATTCTTGCGAAATTATTTGGAAATAACTTAGATAACCAATGGCTTGCGTGTGAGCAGTGTTCAAATTGGTCATGCATTGAATGTGTCTTTGATTATCGTACAACCATGGAATTTATTTGTAACGAATGTGTATAAAATAATATATATTCTTTTTTTATTAAACGATTTCATTTTTTTTAATGGATTAAAATAAATATTTTAATGTTATTATTATTTGTGTATGTGTTTTTCTGTATTTTATACGCATCCGGAATTAGGGACATAAACACGTAATTCCGGATGAAAACAATATTTTTTAAAAATAAAATAAAAGATAGATTTATATTGCAAAAATAATATTTTTATATCGTTTGATTTGTCTTGTTATGAAGTTTATTTATTTAAAAAAATTATTTCAAAATTCTTTATATTGAGCTAGTTATGACAATTTAAGTCCTAAACCATCCGGAATTAGGGGTTTTTACGGTATAGTAAGTTATTAAAAAAGGAGGAAAATGATCTGATTTTGCATCCATTTTAATGATCTGATACCGCATCTGTTTTGCATCTATTTAAAACAAATACGATATTTATTTAAAGCAAATATGATTTTTATTTAAAACAACTAGGGTTAGGACAATTGTAATTGTAATGAAAACAATAACAGTAACAATAATTATTGTTATTGTATTAACTTAATTTAGAAACAATAACAATACTTGTGATTTACAACTATTGTAATTCTGTAATACAATAAAAATAAATATTGTATTGCAACTCATCTTTATAAAATAATAACAATATCTGGAAAAAAAATGTATTGTAATGACCCACTACAATAACAATAAATATTTTATTGTAGTTCATCTTTGTAATACAATAACAATATATTTTTATTGTAATAAAAGACATTAACATTTTTATTTAAGAAGAATTATTATGCTTAACTGTTTGTGTTACTAAAGGTAATTTTCATATATTTTTTAAGTTCCTTTGCAGCATTAAAATCAAGAGGAAAAAATAAAAAGGCTGAATAAAATAATTTATGAATGTAATTTTTCATAATAGTAAGGCTATCATCAGACAGGCAATTTTTTGCGGCCATTTAGAGCTTAGAAATACATAACAAGATAGGTGATGCGAAATCTAAATATGTAAAAAATAAAACTTGCAATATATTGCAAATCCGTAAATAAAAAATAGCCGTCACAGATGAATATAAATACGTTAAAATACGTTAGCTTTTCTCATTTAATGTAAAGTAATACACTACAATAGTTATTGTAATTGTTTTCATCAAAACAATATAATAGTTATTGTAATTTTATTTCATTAAAACAATGCAGTATAATAGTTTTCGAATTTTATTGTATTGTTAGAAAAAAAACAATACAATACTTATTGTAATTGTTTTTCATCACAGCAATACAATACCAAAATAAAATTTTTTTATTGTTTCTGTAATGTGTAATTGTATTTAATTTTTACGATTACAATTACAATAGTCCTAACCCTAAAAACAACCATGCCGTTTTGAAACAACCATCCGTTTTGCATCTATTTAAAACAAATACGACATTCATTTAAAACAATTATGATTTTTATTTAAAACAACCATCCAGGGTAAATAAAAAAAGCAACTGCTTTAACTCAGTAATTGGTCAGCTTTACGTAAATAAAAACTTCAGCAATTTTGCTAAAATTTTAATTCACGTGAAGCTAAACAATTACTCAACGTTTTTGGAGCAATTAAAAATTTGAGCCAGTTTATAAAATTTTTATTCACTTAAAGCTGAGCAATTACTCAAAAAACGCTGAGTAAAGGCAATTGCTTTTTTTTAATTCACCCGACCTATGATCAATTAAAACATCAATTAAATCACCTTTTCATTATATAATATCATTTTTGTCTCATTTTTGGATGAGGCGTTTTCTTCGAACTGGGAAAGATTGTAGTTCGAATCGAAAAAAAACAAATTTTTTTTCTTTTTCTTTTATATCTCGTTGCTCATATATTTGCTTTGACACCCATATTCTTTTTTTATAGAATAGACATCTCTCAACATCATAGTTCTTTTACCATTTTTGGCTCTCAGTGTATTTTCTAAGTAAGGCTAATTTTCTAAGTAACACATATACCGGGTTTTCCATTCATTTAAAACAAACTCATTTAAAATTAAAATAAATTTCATTAAATTAGAATAGATTAATATAATAATAATAAAAATAAATTTTTATAATGTTAAATAGATAAATATATAAACAAAACCTTTATTTTTATATATAATATTGAATGTTTAGGTTGCGCATGCGTTAAATGTTTAAAGATTGTTTTAATTGATTATCATGCATGTTTTAATTTAAATGATTATAATTATAGGCACTTCAGTCACGTGACTTTTTTCGTGTGACAAGTTCAGAATATAAATATTGGCGAATTTTTCGGCCATTTTTTTTGGGAATTATTTTAATGCTATCTAATTTAAAACCCAACTGCCAGTTATATTTCACTGGCAAAAATTTGAAAAAAGTATTGATCTATGAAGGTTATTCTTCAAAGTATCTTAAAAAAGAAGCTAGATGATTTTTCAAGTCGTTTTCTCCATAGTTTATTTTATTAACACTTTTTTGACAAGTACGTATACTGTGTTAAATTGCTTTTTTTGGGTTGTAGCACATCAAAAGTACGTATATTGTTTTTTTTGGGTTCATATCAAAATAGACTGTTTAGCTTATTAAATTACAATATTTGATGTTTTTTATAATAATTTGTTTTTTATGTATTTTAAGAATTAAAAAAAAAATACTTTTCATTATTTTTTCGATATTTTTCTTTTTCTTGAGAAAGAAAATCACCAACTTAAGTTACTTGATACACTACATAATTTCTGATGGTTTGTATATTTTATGCACTTTTTATCATATAGCAACTATAGTTGTGCTGCAGCACAGAGCCCTTGTGAAGACATTAACTTATAATTTATAATCAAAAGTATATGTATATATATATATATATATATATATATATATATATATATATATATATATATATATATATATATATATATATATATATATATATATATATATATATATATATATATATATATACATATATGGCAAGCTCTCTATAAAACATCAATGTATTTCTCACTGAAACCAAATAATACCATTTATAAAAAAAAAAGATTTTAACTAATTACCCTTTTATTACCAACATTTTTTTACTCAATCGAAACCAAATTAAGAAGTTCTTATTTGAGTATATATTTAATATCAATTTTTTCTTTTATTATTATTGCTTTTTAATATTACTGTATTTAAAACTATTACTATTTTTTATTGTCTTTTTTAACTCTACTACTAATATTACTATTATCAATAATTTACCTTTGTTTTATAAATCTTATTAATATTATTTATAATGAAAGTGGTAGCGATTCAATTATAGTAATACTTTAATGGTTTTTTTTTTTTTTTTAGGTGTGAGTTTATAAAATATTATTGTAAATTTTCATATTTTATGGTCAAATAAATGGATGAAAAAAAAAGTAGTTGGGGACTCAGCTCACACTTATTGCAATACTTGTTGCTACATTATGCTGCTTAGCAACATATTTGACTTAATATTAATAACATGTTTTAATACCATTTTTTTAAATTAGTTTTTCAACCAGACTAGTTTTTCAATCTCAGTCCCAATGGTCTGATCTTGGCCTTATTTACTTATTTTGCTTTGTAACTTTGCGTCCAGTTTTGAAAATTTCCTTCAAATTTTCTATAATTTCATTTTACCAAAAATGATATTTTAGAAAACCATAGAGGTCTTTATGTGTAAACCATCTGAATCATGTATGTATGTACCATTTGCATAAAAGTACATGTATATGATTGTAATGTAAGAGTACATGTATATTAAGCACCAGTGTTAGCTTCATTTTTGTGACCGTAACGAAACGTAACGTAGTCAGACTTCATCTTCCCAAAAACCAAAATTGAACGTAACGAAATAATAATTCAACGAAGTTGAACAAAGTTGAACAAAGTTGAACGAAGTTGAACAAAGTTGAGCAGGATAACTTAAAATATTGAAAACTTCATCACCAATTTGCAATTAGTAAATATATATGAATGTTGCCTCAACTAATAGTTTCAACCTAAGATTAGCAACGGTATTAGGTCAATTTAAGATGTAAATTAATTACCTTAATGCATGAAAAACTAGGATATCAAATGTACTAAATCAAAACTGAAAAAAGATAATCAGGACTTAATACTGGCTATTGCCACATTTGGGGACCTACATTTTATTTATTTTGACTAATTTTTAGTAAAAAACAAAAAGTTTAGTACTACTATTGTAGAGTTATTTCCAATCGTGTAAGCTATTTAATAAACAAAATTGAAATAAAAATTTTCCACATTTTCGCAGGCTTAGGCTCGACTTTCTAAATCACACTAAACTCTGGCTTTAACATCTTCTTAAATTTAATTTTGGTTATTTATACTAGCAATACAAATCAGTGGTTTTTAAAAGTTAATTAGGTTGTTCAAAAATGTATTTGGTTCAACTACGTTCAACTTTGTTCAACTACGTTTAACTAAGATGATTAATACAAAAATACCGTAAATAAACGTAACGTAATTGAAACAAAACTACGTTACGTTTATTTACGTTCAACTACGTTCAACTTCGTCGACCGTAGTTAAACGTAGTTGAACGAACGTAACACCGATGCTTAATGTATATGATATAATCATAGAAACATTGAAACTTTTTTTTAGACAGTCATAACCATTTTATAATTAAATTTTCATGATGTTTTTTTGCACTTTACTTTAAAATGGAAATATAAAATAAAACTAAAAAAAATAGAAAATTTAACGAAAATGAAAAACAGAGAAGCAAACGCAGAAAACACCGTTTAAGGATTGATGAATCGATGATATCAGCAATTAAAGCTGTTAAAAACGGAGTTTCACAGCAAGGAGCATGTAAAGCTTCTGTAATCCCAAGATGTTTATTACAAGTTCGACTTTCTGGAGTAACGGAAATGGAAGCCAAACCTGGACAAAAGAAATTAATGGATTTTGCATATAATCTTGCAGCTTTTGGAATCGGATTTGGTTGATTGCAATTTCTAAAATTGCTGAAAATTTTGCTTTAAAACATAAAAAATCATTCAATAATGGAACTCCTACAGAAAAATGATGGCATCTGCAAAAAGCACAAAGATTTAACTTGATGTCAACCAAAACAGAAGGTATAGCAGCTATTAGACATCAGTGTATGAATGTTTGTAAAGTGTCCAAATATTTTTCCATTCTTAAAAATGTGTTAACGAAAAACAACTTACTTCATAAACCGCAAAACATTTAGAGTATAGATGAGACTTGGATGCAGTTTGATTATTGTCCTGTAAAAATAGTTGCTAAAAAATGAGTTAAGTATCTACAATGTCATCAAATCTTGATGCAAAATAAGCGTTATTGAGCCCAACATAAATTGTCGTAACTTGGGAACCAGTTATCCAAATTTAAAAAACGAACTCATTCTGAAAACGTCTTTATTATCCGCGTACTTTAGTATTAATTATAGCCAGAGATAATGATAATAGTAAAATCGTGTGAAGTGCCTATGTATAATTTATTTATTTTGGGTTATTTAAGACGACGCCTGGAACCACGTTTACAGAGAAGTGTTTGATTACTTTTCACCGTTGAAGCCAATTTTGTCAAGATTCCAGAACTTTGACGCAGAGCATTCATTGGTGATCGCTTCAAAAAATTGAATCCAAAATTTATAATCCCTTTTTAAAGTAACAATATGCAATTTTGAAAGATTTCTGTAACACTTCTTAGAGATTTGAGCGCTGTTTTACAAAAAACTATACTTGTGCCAGTTTTTGAGATAGAAATAAGCTTACAATGCACAATAAAAGCAATTTTATATTCATTTTAATGGATAAAAAATTAAATAATAAAAAAAGATTGGTATAAACTGACATCATTATTTTTATGTGGTCAGTCAAATATTAAAATAGTATTATAGCACAGCTTAATTATCTTTTAACATTTTTTAGGATAATGATTTTTACTTCAGCCAAATTATGCTGTCTATGTACCAACATGATGTTGGTACATAAACAGCATAATATGACCAAAGTAAAGTACGTTATATGGCTGAAGCAAAGTACGTTATTCAACGTTACACAAACTAATTTATTATGATCAAAGTGCCAAAAATACAAAAAAACTTTTTCAAATGTTGTATTAAAAGCCCTTGAAAAGCAAATCTGTGTGATTGTTGTATAAACCTCTTTTTTGATATAAAAAGCATCAGTCTACTCTAAGTCAAAAAGTTCTATAGGGTTTTTAAACAAAAAGTCAGATTCGACACCCATTAAATTCAAAGTTAAATTACAAAAAGTTTTCAGTTATTAATTTTAGAAAGTTTATCAAATTTCAATTACGCTAGAAATTCTACAAAAAACTTAAAGAGCTTTTTGTCTAGAGATGAAACAAAAAAGCACAGTAATTAAGTAATATTTAAGAGATTTGTTTAATAAAATTTGTTAAGAACGTACATAATTATTTCAAAAAAATTGTAAATACGAACATACAAAATTGTAAATACGAACATATAAAAATGTTAATATTAAAAAAGTAAAAAAGCAATTTCTCTTATTAATTTAAATTGCATTTTTATCAAAATGTTATACGACAATTAACACCAATAAATAATTACATTAAATTGCAAGAGTTACTTAAAGCCTCAAAGAATCCTCATTATTGAGTATACAACAAATCTTTAAAATATCAAATATAAACATATACATATGTACCATTATCTACAATTGTGAAAAACTTGCACAATTAATATATCTGTATTGCAACTTGTGAATTTATATTATATCAATTTAGTAATATATAGTTTTTATGCTTTTTTAATACAATTGAAGCTAAAGTTAAAGTAATTTTGAGTGAAATTTATAAACTAAAATATATTTTTGATTTTTAATTGACTTTGTTTAAAAAAGGTTATTACTATTATTTTAAAAGTATTTTTCCAATGTTTTAAATTAGAGCTAAGAATAATTTTAATCGTAAGAATAATTTTAATCGTAAAGAATGTGTCCGGGATCAAAATGTTTCACTTGAGCGATATGTCTTAACACATCTTTCTTCGTAATTATACCAAGTAGTTTCCTGAAAACATATATTAAGTATGTAACTTATAAGATACGAATAAAAATAAAAATAAAATAACAAAAACTTGAAATACCCTCCGTGAGTGACAAGTACTTGACGCAGACCAAGTTTTTGAAACATATCTATAACTATTACGACCGGCGTCGAGTCTGTTACAGTAAATGGACTCTAAAATAAAAGGCAACAAAAATGTAGATAAAATCTTTTCCAACTACATTAAAAAAGAATAGAAAATTTCTTACTAAATCTAGGATATGTCGGAAACTCAAAGTCGAAACATCTTGTGAAATTTCATTTGACGGAAAACGTTTCGAAAAATAAATCAATGAAGAAGAATCACAGTTTTTATTGCGCAATTTGCCATAGTCTAAACAGACAAAAAATTTCGTAACAATTACTCTGGATAGTCGTAAAATAAAATGTTAGGCATTAAAAAACAAATTTTTTTTAACTTATCCGATTTTTTAAAGACAAAGGCAATGCATAGGCATAATAAATAAAAACGCCGGATGATTGCATAGTCTACTGTGTTTACATTTTTTTTAAAACAGGAGCAGTGAGCTAGAGCTTTTTAACAATTTTCAGTAACAATGTTTTCCAGCTGGCAATAGTAACAATGTTTTCCAGCTGGCAATAGTAACAATGTTTTCCAGCTGGCAATAGTAACAATGTTTTCCAGCTGGCAATAGTAACAATGTTTTCCAGCTGGCAATAGTAACAATGTTTTCCAGCTGGCAATAGTAACAATGTTTTCCAGCTGGCAATAGTAACAATGTTTTCCAGCTGGCAATAGTAACAATGTTTTCCGGCTGGCAATAGTAACAATGTTTTCCAGCTGGCAATAATAACAATTTTTTTCAGCTGGCAATATTAAAAATGTGTTAGCATTCTATTCATTTCATTTTAAACCACTCTAGTCTAAAATGGTTTTGTTTGAAGTCATTTTTTAATTTTAAATTTACAACACAAAAGCCCAAAAAAAGATTCCAGCTTTAAATTTTTTAAATTGATTATAAAAAACCAAATAAAAGTAATAATAATTAAGTTTTAAAAACTTACGAAGTGCAACTTTCAAATCTCTTCTTGTGACAAAACCTGACAGTCGATAGAATTCATTGTCAACAATAATAGGAAAACCGTTAAACTTTGTTTCAACCAGCAACGTTTCTTAAATAAAATCCGATAAAATGTTTTCATATTTATTAACTTGAATTTTTGATAATCGACAAACTTATGAAAGTTATATTCTCTTATTACATTATTTCTAAAGACATCTCAAGTTTGTCAATAGACCTATCCAACTTAAATTCTACTATTTTGCGCGGCGGGGACTGAACTCTAATTGTGTGGGTAAAAGTCGAAAAAACTTCCTAAATATCTGTATTTGAATTAGTATTTATTTGTATTTATCTCATCTTTTGAATTCAACACGATGGGTAACAAAGGTAACTGTGCAGTAATAGGGTGTTCGAATAGCAATTATAAACTTTTTAAGTGGAAAAAACAAGAATGTAATGTTCATAAAGGTTTGAAAAAAGGACAATGTGGTTGTAATCGTTCTTTTAATCTTTACTGTTACCAAGTTCTTTAAGAAATTCTAGAGAAAGATAAAAGTGGAAAATTTTATTAAAAAGAGAAGATAAAAGTAAGAAAAAATGGAATCCATGCGATAGTGATCGTGTTTGTTTGATGCATTTTGTAGATGGAACACCTACCATTGATAATCCAGATCCTACTTTAAATATATGGGATATAATTCTACTAACATTAAGCCAAGAAGGAGTTTATATAAACGTTGTCCAAATCTTTTTAATTTTGAAAAGTATTAGCACAATAATAATAGTACAACTGAAGATAATACCAATGAGTAAAGTAATAATAATGATAATTCAATTTATTTACCACCGCCAAGCTATGAACATTCATATGCTAGCCAGTCATTGCTAAATGTGTGTGAAGGATGTAATTCTAAAACGTCTTTGATTAATCAATCAAAGACGTGTTAGAATTACATCCTTCTTTTGTTAAAAAAGTTAATTTCTTGAATATATCCTTGAAGCAACTAAACCAAAAACAAGTTAATCAAACTAAGAAATTATTGATTTTTTCATGCAACAAAGTTAAAACAGACAAAAAGATGAACTTTTATACAGGAATATCAACAATAGCTTTATTTAATGCCATCTTCTTACTTATACCATTTCTTCAAAAGCTTAGTTACTGGCGAGGACCAAACCATGTTCAGAATACTAGCAAATTAAAGCGCAGATTTCAGTCAACTAAATATAGAAAACTTTCTTATCGTGACGAATTTTTTTTAACACTTGTGCGACTTCGTCTTGGTATTCTTAATGAAGACATTGCAGAACGATTTGGAATTTCTCCTACTACTTCTTCTAACACATTTACCACATGGATTAAACTTACAAGCAGTGTGTTAGTAAGTGTTCTTATTGTATGGCTTCCACATGAACCCATCAGGTAAAATTTGCCTAGAGTGTTTAAGAATTGTTATGATGGAAGATTTTATAACAAAAGACAGTGGTTTTTATGACTTGTTAGAGCGTGACGATGAAGTCATGGCAGATCGTGGATTTCAAATTCAGGAAGAACTTTTGTTAAGATTTTGTACTTTGATAATTCCTCCAGGTGCTCGTCTCAAAAGTCAAATGATTGCATCTGAATGTAAAAAAACTAAAAAAATAGCTAATTTAAGAATACACGTTGAACGAGTCATTAAGAGAATGAAAACTCTAGAATTTTATAGAATGTTTTTCCTCTAACAATGTTGCCTCATGTTGATGATATTGTGAGGGTTTGTGCTGTACTCTGTAACTTGAAACCTGTATTGGTCAATAATTTAAGAGATGGAAATATAAAACCTTAAAGTCGTTAAATAATAGTATACAAGGAATGTGTTAGCACAGGAATCTGCACTAACACCTTTCAAAACTAAAAAGTTCTATTTTGTACAAAGTTTATTTTAACTCCTTCTAGGCTTTATGTTAGCAATGGTAGGTGTTCCATCCACAAAACCCATCAAACATACACGATCACTGTCACATGGATTCTATTTTTTCTTATTTTTACCTTTCCTTTTTTAATAAAACTTTCCACTTTTCTCTTTCTCTAGAATTTTTTTAAAGAACTTAGAAAGCAGTAAAAATTGAATATAAGATTACAATTACATTGATCTTTTTTCAAACCTTCACAAACATTACATTCTTGTATTTGTATATTTTCCGAAAAAAAAAGACTAATAAGTTTGGTATGCGTTTTTTACCCCCAGCAACTCTAGGGTCAGAAATCCCTCTCCTTCTTCTGCCTTTTCAGAGCAGGCTTAACACTGGTAGTGTTAAGCCTGTAACGGATTTTGTTTAGTTGCTAAAATCTTAAATTTTGTTTATTTTTATTATGCTTGTCTGCGTTTTTACTAGATAAACCACCATTTTATTTGATAATTTAAAATGTTTATAAGTTAGTCAAGTGGTGATGACCTCCTAGGCGTCCATTTTAGAGGTATTTAGAACAATCATGTTTAGGGGTTGTACATATATTACGTATGCGGCAAGGGGGTAAGGAGAGGTGTCCAAAGTTGAGTAGTTTGGGTACGTGGGGGGTAAATGGGTGATGTTCAACAAGTGTATGTACGCAAACTCAAAAAATTGAGGTGGCAGTTCACGTTCACTTGCAATTAGTAAAAGGTGATTGCCGCCCACATTCATGGCCTGCTAAGGTTATAAAAGTTGAACACCACAAAAAATAGTGATCAAACTTGATAATATTTCAACAGTGATAAAACTTACTAATATTTCAAGTTTTAATAATATTAAAACCATGTGGGGGGAGAGGAGGGTGTATAAAAACGTGATTAAAGATACTTTACAAAAAACTGCGATGATTGAACCCTGGAAACAAAAAAGACTTAAAAACTTGGCCTCCATGGCCTAAGCTTAAGAGCAACAAGTTTCGCTTCCCTAGCCCCTTTCTGATCCAGCACTAATAATTATAGGTAACGAACTAAGGAAAAATTTACTTCGCGTTGAATTACTTTACTAACGATATATCATGCTAACGAATCCATAGGGAAAATATATTTTTATTATGCCATAATTCCCACTTTAAACAGTTATAACTCATGAACCATAGAGGCCCGTATCGTGAAATATTTTAGTGGAGGAGGAGGGGTGGGGGTGGGGGTGAGAAGGATCATTTTTCAAAAAAGAGGCACTTTATAGTAGCAAATAAATATATTGCTTGATCTTTATAACAAAATTTATTCGATACAGAGGACAAATGGTAGAAGGAGAGGGCGATTGCTACAAAAATGGGGCCCCGCACATTCGTTCTCGAAATGGACAATCCCATGATTTTGATAATATATAAAAAAAGAACAGCCATATAATTTTGACATAGTTGTCACTTTTATAGTTGGGGGGGGGGGGACTGAAACGCAAATTAAGAGAGCTAAGACAGTCTGAATCAGAATTTGAATAGAAAAAACAGGAATTTTTAGAAATGTAGCCATATTTATTTTTCTTTATCAAATAAAAAACAAACTGTCATATATTGTCACAGTGGAAATCTTTATTAAGCCTGTACTAAATGCTACTGAGGCATTCTAAGAACTTAATGATAAATATCAAAAAATATTTCAACTAACAATGTTAAATGCAGTGATCAGTTATCTTATTAGATGGTTGGTTCCCTGAAGAGGACAGTATTAAACAATGGCCAATGGTTTTCCCAACCATTCTCGCATTCAGACATTCCGAATGTATTAATGACACAAGCCATAAAGTGTGGTTGATTATAAATTGAATAACCACTTGTAGGCAGTTTGCATAACAAGTTTAATCCAATTTCTAATTATTCAACAAAGCTTAGTGTTGAATAAATATTGTGCTCAAATAATATTTATAGTTATAGTCTATAAGTTTACACTTGATTTCTTCCCATTTTTTATTGTCAAATTTTATATGTTCAATAAAATTTCCATGAGGTGTCCACACCATAAAATATGAGTGATGGTGCCTTGTAATAGCCATTTGTACAAGGCATTGCATACAACATGCGTGATTTTTGTTTAAAGAAATACCAACATCATTTTTAATCAAATATGGAAGTTTTATGCTCAGATCAAGTGGGGACAAGTAATTTATAGAAAATGGGCATTTAACTTCAAGACATGCAGGTGGACAAACAAGTAACAATACAATCAGGACTACTGCCAATGAAGGGAATATCTTTATCTAAAAATAACCCACAATCAGGCATTGTTACACCTTTATAATTGATTTTTAAAATTTCATAAAAAACAGTTAACAGCATTCTGTTCCATTTCCCTGCCATACTTTATTGCAGGTATGTTTGATTTAACAAATGACATGTCAGATATACGTTGATTTAACTTCGACATATCGGCATCAATTTTATTTAATTTGTTCATTTTTGTCCAAACTTCTTAACTTTTTGAATTTGTTTTTATTTTGTCCTTTGGTCAACTGCTTAATTTCTTCAATATTTTTAAGTGTCATAAGTGCTATATTTTTTTCAAGTGATAATATATCTTTTGAAATTACCAGTACATCATTAACACTCATTAGATTTGATGGAATTAGGAGCTATTTCCTTTAACGCTTTTGCAACATCCTGAAGATTGAGTTTAGTAGAATAATTAGAAATTGAATTAAATTTTTTATACAGACTGTCTACAAATGGTCTTTTTTTTTTTAAAATGTTGAGAAAAATTTTTTCTGCTAAAATCTAGATTTTTAATTTTAACCGGTAAAACATCTTTTCAATTTTTTGTAAGCCATTGATTTGAAACCATTGTGCAAGTCGGATTTGTTAAGCCCATTCTTATAGCAGCTTCAATTCTAAACATTGCTGCAGCAACATGGTGACATGTTTGGCTCATTCCTGCCATATATGCACAGTGACAAGATCGGATTTTTGCATTTTCTTTTTCTATAATCAACCACAGTTTATGGCTTGTGTCATTAATACGTTGTAAATGTCTGCATTCACCTTTTATTGCACAAAATGGACTTTCCTCACTTTTACAGTGATATGAGAGTTTTTGAAGTCAGCCTGTTTTATAAAAACTAAATCCTTTCAAATTTTTATAACCATTTAAGTCATTGCTGCCTAATTCAGATGGGTTAAACATCAAATAGTTAAAAATATCTGGATACAAAACCATTGGTCATTGTTTAATACTGTAACCAACCATCTAATAAGATAAACGGATCACTGCATTTAACATTGTTAATTAAAAGTTTTTTTTTATATTCATCTTTAAGTTCTTTGACTGCCTCAGTAGCAGTTGGTACAGGCTCAATAAAGTTTTCCATTGCAGAAAATACACGAGCAACCAATTCCCTCTTTGTTCCAGAAACACGCAAATTTCTAAGTCTTAAATACTGCTTCAACTCATAAACATAAATTATTAATTAAATCTAAATCCATTATGAGTTTATCTTAGGATAAACTCATAATCAAATGATCAAAACAAAAGGAAAGCTCAATGTTTGCTTAAAAATCCTTTGTACGTAAAAGTTTATTTTTATTTTACCCACACAATTTGGATCCAGACCTCAATATTTCTACGCGTTTTTTCCGATCGGATAGGTGTATTATCGTGATGTATAAAGCGTATTAGTCAAGTTTAGAATTAGCTTCAGGTGACAATGGAGTGGAATAGTTTGATAAAGTATTTAAAAGCTACCTATATCTTTGACAGTAGATCCATTTTTTAAAATGCATTTCAATGGTTCACCATACCGACTTTAAAAAGAAAAAAAATTGATTATTGAAAATAAATAAATCATGAAAACTTAAATAAAGTTTAATTGTTACTAAGAAAGTTTTAAAACAAACAAAAAGTTTTTATTTCTTATCAAATAATCTAAAATACAAGCATAAAAATAAAAACATATAAAATTATCAGATAAGATTAATTTATTATACATTACTGTTGCAGCTTGTGCAAAGCACTTTGATGTTTGTGTTTGGTTTACATTAGAAATGGATTCAAAGTAGTCTATACAAAAATTTCTATGAACATTATTCAAATTTCATTA
Source organism: Hydra vulgaris (assembly GCF_038396675.1). Classification (NCBI taxonomy): domain Eukaryota; kingdom Metazoa; phylum Cnidaria; class Hydrozoa; order Anthoathecata; family Hydridae; genus Hydra; species Hydra vulgaris. Next base: position 32,121,269 of record NC_088931.1, on the reverse strand, counting down.
AATTTTCAAATGATGTTCCTGAAAATCTGAAAGCTTGAGATGTTTATCCTAATAGCTGTCTTATAAACATGCCACTGTATATATATATAAATTAGTAAAAACATTTATCTAAATATTTTCTACAGCCTGTTTCCAAAATCCGCTAAACCATCTGACAGACTGAGTTTAGTTTTTACTTTTAATTTATTTAGTTCTCGCTCCGTTCAAAATCGAATTTTTTTTTTTACTTTAAGATTGTACCAGTAAAGGTTAATATGTATCTTTAATTTTTTTAGATTTCTTTATTGCATCCATGGCTCTTGATTGTATCCTTATTGTATCCATGGCTTTTGATTGTATCTTTATTGTATCCATGGCTCATGATTTCTTTATTGTATATTCCATGGCTCTTTTATAACAACTTGAATTTTAATGTTAAATTTTGACTGAGTGGTTATGCAGTAAAACTATCATTTTTTGTTTAAATTGATGTATTAAATAAATGATGTATTAAATAAATCAGTTTCAAGGAGATTGGAGTGACTACTATTTAAGTATTATTTTAAAATGATATTGATACTTTGAAACCAAGTAATACTGTTATAACTTTTTAAAGTGTTCTTGGATGGTCTAGGAAAAAAAAAGGTTCAGAGTAATGACTAAGCTTTTTAATCTTGTTAACAATATGTTTTGGTACAGCTTGATATTATTAGTTAAAAAAAAAATTAATAATATTAAGATTTTTTCTTAGATGCAAAAAATTTAATTTTAATTTAATATTATCATAACATAATTTAAAATTTGCAGATAATTTGATAGATCAGATTATCAAATAAATTTATTGTTTACAAATTTTGACAGATAAACTGATTGGACGGAAAATTGACAGTTAAATTGATTGGTCAGAATTACCAAGCAAATCAGTCATAAGATCTTAAAAGATAAAGTGATTGGTTATAGATTATAATTAATATTTTCATACTCACACAACAGGGATTATCCTGGACATATTTTAAAAACCCGTAAAATTTTTCCAAGAAATACTTTTTTCCTAAAAAAGTCCAAAAAATAATTTGAAGAAATATCCAGAGAATTCCGAAAATAAAAATGCATTTTGTATAACTAAGAATATTTACATAATATTTACTTTATTTGCACTCAAAAATTTTTAAAGTATTTTAATTTTTCAAATCAGTAAAATAGCGGTGCAGTGCTGTGGATATTACCATGATAAAGTTATGACACAGCTGGTAAGGTTACGAGTTCAAATTTTCTGTAGAGAACTTGTTTTTTATTTTTATTTTTTTAAAGTTTTATTTTGAAGTAGTTTTATGTTTATTTAATTATTGTTGTTGTTTACCATTTTCTTTCTTCATAGTTTCATAGGATATATGTGCATCAATGCTTACATAAACCAACTGTTGTAGCTGTAGTCATAGCGAGGAGCGCATACATTGACTGATTTATATACGGATAAGCGCAGTAAAGTGTACATACTAAGACTAAGGGTTTAGGTTTTAGCAAGCATTCTCTTATATAAAAGAAAAGTACTTCAATACTTATTTGAATAGAATTTATAAATTAATATAATTTATATCAAAACTAAAAAAAAATAAACTAGGTTTTTTTGTGAATTAGTCAAAAAAATTAATAAAAAATATAAGCTTACATATAAGTAAAAATTTGTTATACACGCGTACAAATAATGCTTAATGAACCATACATTTACTACTTTAATTATTGATGTCAAAAAAATATTTTTAACTTGTATTTCCAGAAAACTATTTGGATATCTGAAAAAAATCAAACTTCAAAGAAGTTTCCGGAATTCCAGAAATCTCTAAAAAAAGATAATCCCAGACAAGGGCTTTAGATTTATTTTTTTTTTACTTTAGATTTAATTTCATCTTTTTCAAATTGCTTTTTTCAAACTTCACCAATAGTAATAAATTAGAAAGATCTTTACTCAAATTTTTGAGTATGTTAAGAACACTCTAACTGTTGTCATAGAATCAAATATAAATAAATAAGATTAAACTATGATTTAAATGTTAGCGAACTCTAACAAAGGAAAAACTTAATTTTAAGAACTGCACAAAAAATTAAAATAAAATGCTTATCGACTTTACCTGTTTTACAAAGCACAACAGTTACTACTATGGTATACAAATATTTAAGGATTACTTTAGATCCATAATTTTACTTTAGATTTTACTTCAAGAATTTGATTGGTACACCTGGTAATTCAAAACGACAAACTCAAATCAATTGAGCATAAAGAATCTACCATCAAAAATCAATTCAGTAGCAAAACTACAAAAATATAAAACACACTGACACCAATATACTTCCTTATTAAAAAGTGAGTACATGGTTTTGTCTAAAAAGCTTGCTAGAAAAAAGGTGTTTAAACGACATCAACTATTTAGCTTTTATCAATGAAACAACAATTCTGTTTAAAGTGAAACTAAAAAAGGCTCAAAATTCTTCTACACAGGCGCTAAATGAATTCTTCTACACAGGCGCTATATAAATTCTTCTACACAGGCGCTAAACCTTTTAAAAATTACCAAACAATTTGAAAATAATCGTTCAAAAGATTTCAAAAAATAATATACTCTGTTTATAGCTAACAAAATTCTTATTTACATATTTCTCTAATACTAACATTTTATCAATCAACTTATACCTATGTCCATAAATTGTATACTTATATTAATTTTTTATTTATGCAAAATCTTTTAACTTCAGAACATTGTTATTTTAAATTGACATTTTATAAACTTTGTATTTTTTAATTGCTTTATATCTTTAAATTTTATTTTAACTTGACTGTTACTTTTAACTGTTAATTTCAATCATAGAGTATCAATGTAAAACAGTATTTAAATACTGAGAAACTTATCTTGTATATAAATTCATATTTAAACAAATAAATATAATTCCTCATAAATAATTATTTACTTCTATACTTTACTGTATTGCTGATGCATTATTGATATTGTCTGTATTAAATAATACTTATTTCATTACACTCGCTCATTGATATATATATATATATATATATATATATATATATATATATATATATATATATATATATATTAATACTCATTAATGTTATTATATAAATAATAACTAATAACCAAACAAATAATAATTATCTTTTGAACCTTGGTTGCATGATATCAGATGCTAGAAATGCTTCATCATACTCTTCTTTTGTATTTAAATATGGAAAACCTTTCAAGCGAATGTGTTCAATATAACTTTAAAAAGTCAAAGAAACAATTACAATTTATAAATAATAAAACCTAGCAAAGCAAAAAAGTATAAACAGAATAACAAGCAAAACAAAACAAAAAACAATTAACAATTAATGAAAAGATACACAGAGTCAGCAGCAAGAGCCTCTCCAACCCATTTACATGTTATTACAACAATCATAATAGGAGCAACATATGTTAAACCTCCTGTAACTTCGAACATTATAACAACCAATGTCACTAAAAATATTTTAGAGAAAAAGAAGCAACATGTATATTTCACAAAAAATTAATAAATATAAAATTCTGAAATAAGTGTACAAAACAATTGTTAATAGTAAACAATAAACAAAATTAAAAAAAAAAAAAAAAAAAAAAAAAAAAAAAAAACAGCCAATAAAAATAATAAAAATCTGAAAACAAAAAGAACAACTAAAACAACAAAGTCAAAAATAATAGAATCATTAAATGAACTGAAAATGAACAATAAATAAAAACCTGTCATTCTTGTCACACCACCAAGAGCTGCAGCAGCACCTGCCATTGAATACAAACCTGGTAAAATGCAATGAGTTTTTGATTTTGAACAAGCACTTGACCATAGAAAGAATGTTGGATATGATCTTCCAAAGTAAAATAAAAAGTTCAAAGTAAATAAAGTCACTATAAAGTTTTAATGCTTAAACTAAACAAACAGCTTGACAATTTCTCATTTAACAGAAGATAGAAGAAGTTTTAGGTCAACATAAATCACATAGAAGTTTTAATCACAGTTCATCATAGTTTAGCTTTGGAGCCAATTTTATTTGTGATATATATTAATGACTTACACAGTAGTAAAAATTTCATCACGAGATGTGAAAAACCCCATTAAAACTAAATTCTGATGAAAGTTATTTAATTGCTTAAGTTAACAATGACTCAGAAAGAAGCTTTGAGACAATATCTATGCAAAAATAAGATGTATGGTGTATGCAAAATTATGCAATTTGGAAAAAAAAAAGAAATTTTTTTTAATTTTAAACAACTTTTTTAAAACTTTAAAAAAATTTAATGATAAATGTAACTAACAATAATAAACACATCAAACTAAAACTGAAAAAGATTTGGGTGTTTAAATATCAAATAAGCTAAAATAGTATAATCAAATGATAAAAGTAGAAAACAATGCAAACATACTTTTGGGTATGATCAATGGAGCTTTTAAAAATTTAGATGTTTGCTCCATGAATGTGTTACATTGCTTGTAAAATATTTAAAATATTCTATCTCACCAAGAACAAGATATAAATTATTTAGAAAAAGGTTCATGGTTACTACAACCAAAAATATGTAGTGCTTAGAATAATAAAGATAATGAAAGTTATGAAAAAAAAAATATATATTAGGGTGTCCCAGCTGCCCCCCAAAAAACAAAATTAGGTTGTGGGCAGCTGTTCAAGTTTTTGGTAGCAGGTTTTGGCCTAAAAACAATGGCTATTACTTTTTTTCTGATCACATATGAGGTAATTCTTTGTCTGCTTGCAAACCTTAAGGATTTAACCTTTAATGATGCATTATCTCTTAAAATTGGTAATGTTCTGAAGCATTATATGAAGGCAAATATCCCTCCAACAAGTGGAAAAAACAACATTGGCAAAATATTCAACGAAGCACAAAATGAATTTATGAAGTTAATGAAATATAATGAAAATCTAAGGCATTTGAATAACACAGGAATCAAGAAATTTATGTCAACATTAGATGCTATCATGAAGTTTTATAAGAATAGTTCATGTAAAAGTTGTTGAGAAAAGGCAGAAAAGCACCTATGATGAAGTTTTTCCCAAAAGAGATCATTCGGTAATGTTCAAAAGAGACTATTTGGTAATGTTCAAAAGAGATCATTCAGTAATGTTCAAAAGAGACCATTCGGTAATATTCAAAAGAGATCATTCAGTAATGTTCAAAAGAGATCATTTGGCAATATTCAAAGAAACTGTTGAGTTTGAGTTAACAAATATTTCTTGTGATGAATCGGTTGGGAGGTTGAGGGGGACTGCTGGACTCATTTGCTCTGAAATTGAAAGGCGACACAAAAGTCAAATTAAATCTGGTGAACACATATTTGTTCCACATGATATTCTCAAGAATCCAAATATTATTGCGAGAAGTGTGAGGAATTGCATTAGTAATAATAAGATGAATTCATTCATACATTTGATGATATCTGTCTATGGAGGAGATGTTTTAAAGATAAATCTAAGTTCCTGTTCACCCCATCGATATCAAGCATCAGTACTGCCCCATCAGCAAACAAATAAAAGACAAATGGATTTCGTTTCTGAAAAAAGTTGGTACATTGGGACGGAGAACTGATGGCTACCCTGGACTCCGAAGACACTGATGATCATCTTTCTGTTTTAGTCCAAAGTCAATAGAACTAAACTTCTTGGTGTATCACTCTTTCCAAGTTCAACCACAAAAGCTGATCTAAAACATGGTAACATTGTCTCTTTTGCAACAAAAATATACTGATAGATTGGAAATGGGACAAAAACATCATAGACATGGTCTTTGAAACAACATCCTTGAATACAGGTTAGCCTTGTGATATACTAATAGTGTATTAAATTTCAAATCAACAAATCATTTTTGTATAAACTCTAAGATTATAAATACTTTAGAGGTTTTAGGTAATGGACTAATTGCAAGGCTATTAAGTATAGTTTTATTAAAGAATTAATTCATTCACACTTTACATTACAGGACAGAATACAGCAGCATCCAGTATTCTGAAGTATTGCATGCCGCAGGCATTTAGGAGAAGTCATGTTTAGCTACTGTTGGGACTCATTAAATATAGAGGCTTCATCCGGTCCAAATATTTTATTTTTACAAGATAAGCCTAATGCTTTTACAACATCATTGAACAAAAATATTTTTTTAATTGAATAAATAGACTCAAGTGACTTAGAAGTGACTTAAATAGATACAAGTGGCTTTAACTAACAAAATGATTATAAATTGTTGCAGATTCAAGAACCACTACTTGCAACTTCCACCAGTTAATAAACCAAACTTTTTCTATCGTGAACTTCATAGAAAAACTGAGAAGGAACAAGAAAGCTTAACAAATTGCTTCCGTGAATTCCTAGTGTTAGGTTTCACTAAAGGAGATTACCAAGAACTTATTGAACTTGGACTGTTACTAGTTACAAAAAGATCCAAACCTCAGAAGTTTTTCTTCCTCTTCAAACTTTTCTGTCTTTTGAGAAATCATTGCAATTAATGAATGCAATTTCAATATATTTAAATTGCTAAACAGGGTAATAACGTTCATTATTTGCAATGATTTCTCAAAAGGTAGAAAAATTTGAAGAGGTTTTTTAAAAAGATTTAATATAAAAAAGTTAAATAAAAAAATTGTGAGAAAAAAAATCAAAGAAGAATGTTTTAAATTAATGATAAAAAATATTATTAAAATACAAATAAAATAAGAACTTTAATCAAGTATATAAAAGGTAACCATAACAAAAGGTAACCATTGATTTTATTGTTATAAATAGTTATAATTAGTCTACACCATTTTAAGACGTAATTGGGAACATGAAAGTGGTAATTATGTAATCACAATACATAATTGAGAAAAGCAACATCTAATTTAGATATTGTAATATGTAATTAAGAAACACAACATGAAGTTAAAAAATCTTAAAATATAATTGAGAAACAGATGTAAAAAAGAAATTGCAATATGTTGTTAAGAAAAAGTAAAACTTGGTTACGCCCATTTCTGGAACAACCAGAACCAAAAGTTGAAAAAAAAAAACATTACATTTTATCCTCACTGAGTGACAAAAGAGTTGTTGAATGTGCTGAGTGAAATGACATTTAGGTGACAGCTTACAATTAGGTTTACAGCAGAAAAACTCAAATTTTATCGGAAATGGTAGTTTTGAACAAAAACAATTTACTGAGGATCAAGTCAAATAAACCCTAACATGGTTTGAAAGTGATTTTAAATTAACATTGGTGGCCATCAAAACAAAAATATTAAGATAAATTTAAAATATTAATAAATCCAATATTAGCATCGGTACAATAAAATCGTCAAAGGCAGATTGTTTTCATTAAAAAATATGCACAAAGAGCCTTCTACAATGGCAGTAATGAAAACAAAGAAAAAAGAGCTTAATATGTTAGGAACATCAATGAATATACCACAAATGGTCATCAGATAGTTTGATTGGATAAAACTAATTTTTACCTTATTTTGTAAAAAAAAAACAAGGAATATGCCAAACAGGGAAAAAAAAGCAATAAAAATACCTGCTTCAAAAGGTGCAAACATACATTTGATTGCAGATATATCAAAAAAAATTGTCGGCTATGTTTCACCATAAGGTTACACCTGAGAAATGTTTAGAGGATTTGGTTGTCGTAACAGACAATGCTCCATGTCACGCTCATTTGTATAGGGTGTTTGAAAATATACAAATTTGAAATTCATATACTTTAATATCATTAACTGATATGAAAATATATGACAAGATTGTTCCACTGGGTTTAACATTGGACCCTACAGTTCAATGTTAAACCCAGTGGAAACAATCTGGCCCAAACTTAAAAGTAATTTTAAAAATGCGATTCGTATTCCACCTGTATTCAGTGCAGGGATTATGGAACAATGAATGCAGTCTTTAAAAAGAATTGTTACTGCAGCAAAGAATACAATAATGGGAGGTGATTATGCTTGTGCTGTAGAACATACGACCACGCACAACGATTTTAAATACGAAAGATGCCCAAGTTAATGTTTAAATGAATATTGAAAAGATTTTTAATGACATTAGTTAAATTCAATATAAATTTTTTATATATTTTTGCTTGTTCTGCATATTGATTTGTTCTGATAATTTTCTCTGAGTTTAACTCTTTTTTGTGAATGTGTAAGTTGCTACATAGTTTCCAATAACCATCTGCAATGTACATTTGGTCAGTAAAACAATGGTTCACCGATCTGTATGAGATGAATTTACAAATGTTGAGTAGTGAGTCTGTTCTCTCTGGTAGAAAAAAAAACCCCAAAAGAGCTAGAGAATTCCATCTTGCATTATTTAACTTATGTAATTTCTGAAACTTCACTTTAGGAAATACTTTAAATTCTTCAAAAAAGCGGAATATCTATGTTGAATAACATCAAAACTTCTTATCACAATGCCATCCTTCTGTTTTAGTAATCAATGCTTTACCATTCTTGAAATTCTTCCTGAAGTGTTCGTAGTGCTTTACAAGTTCCAAGATAATATTGAGAATAGCTGTTATACCTTTAACAATAGTATCTGCTTTTCTGTCTGGTAGATCTAATGCTTGTCATTTGACTTCTCAATTTTATTCTTCAACACTAACACTTGATATTCTTGGTGACTAATAAACCATTCACTTACAGTGAAGTGACTAGCTTTCTAAATGTAGGTTTTTTTTCACTTCTTTTTTAAGTTTAACAGCTTTTTTAATAGTTGATCTGAATATACCTGATTGTGAAGGTGACTGATTCCGTCTTGAGATAACTGTTGACAAATGGTTGCTGTTTTGCTGGTTAATAACTTTGAAGATATTACTAGTTTGGTTGCAGTTTTGGTTTGCTCTAGTTCTTGTTTGTATTTATGGACTGCTCTTATGAATCTTCAGACTCTTGATATTCTACCTCAGACTCAGATTGGAAAGCTGACGTTGTTGCTGTTGCCATTACTGTTGTTGAAGTAGGCATCAAGGACATTTTTCTTTTCTTGGATAGATGGATAGATTTTGAACTAACAGCAATCTAATAGCGATCAACAATTTGGATTTTGAGTGGTACCCTCTTATAAATATGTGTGTACATACATACATACATACATACATACATACATACATACATACATACATACGTAAGTATGTATGTATGTATGTATGTATGTATGTATGTATGTATGTATGTATGTACGTATGTATGTATGTATGTTATGTATGTATGTATGAATGTATGTATGTGTATATATATATATATATATATATATATATATATATATATATATATTATATATATATATATATATATATATATATATATATATATATAATTCAACCCTAGGAATCAGGAAAAATCAAACTTTTAGACATCGGCATTAGGTCAGCAAAAATATTTTGCCACAACGAGGTAACCATAAAACATAGAAACGAGGTCAACAACTTTTTGCTAACTTTGAATACTTTAAGGTAAGCATGTTCCACCCTACGAGGGCTGATATATATATATATATATATATATATATATATATATATATATATATATATATATATATATACACATATATATATATATATAATTTATATATTGAAACATAACTCAAAGCTTCATTCAGGAATTGAAATATATGTATATTGTATAAAATTTTGTACATTGTGTAAAATATTGTATAAAATGAAATATATGTAACATTGTATAAAATTTAAATAAAAATTTTTACTAATATTACCTAGAAGAATAAACATGGTTCTATAACCCTGATAACACAAAGTAATATTAATGCTTACTCAACAAGAGCTTCTATGCCAATACCCATAACACGCCCTGCACATGCTCCAGCAGCTAGACTAGGAACAAACAAACCAGCAGGTAGCTTAAAAAATAACATTTTTGCTTAACAATGTCTTCTCAATAAAACTAATTTAATAAATGCTAAAAAAGAAATACTTATCAGTACTTAAAGGTATTAAACATGCTATAACAAAATGATTCACAAAAAAATCTAGTCTTTAAAACAATTTTAAGAAATTATAATATACAAATAAGAATTTTACAAAAAGTTAGCACACCTTAACACCAAATGTTAAAACTGTCATTATAGAAATTACAAGAGTAGCAACAACCAGCTTCCATATAGACTCATAAACACCAGGACCCAATATTCTATGTGGATAAAACCCATTATTAATAGTTTGATTGCGATTAAGTATATAACTGTAATCACTAAAGAGAAATAAAGATTTTATGAGATAAGTAGCCTTGGTCAATAACAATAGCTCTGTTATCACTAGCATCAGTAGCACAAACCGACTAGTTAGCTCAATGTGTAAAAGAAAAGATATATGCATGAAGAAGCAAAAGCATATATACATTTCTGCTTCTTTATACCTTTTTTTCCCTAAATTACTCCTTATACATATATATATATATATATATATATATATATATATATATATATATATATATATATATATATATATATATATATATATATATATATATATATATATATATATATATATATATATATATATATATATACATATACACATACATATTATATATACACATATTATATACACATATTATATATACATAATATGTATACATATAATATATATATATGCCTATAGTAAAGGCATTAAATATACAGTTTGTGGTAAAAAAAAAACAGTATAAGCTTGTCTTTAGTATTTATTTTCATTAATATCTCTTGATTCCACTAAATGCGTTCTACCTGATATAGTCGTCAAACAGGTTGACCCACTGTCGACATTCGTATCCAGCTTCTGTATCTAAAGTGATTTCCTGCTTAGACTCTTCTACAGCTTGTGGCCTGGACAATATACCTGTTATAGTCTTGCAGAAGTGTTCTCCGGAGCTGTTGTCTATACTTTCAGCCTGCTGGAAAGCTGCATCTGTTATCCCTATTTTCAAAAATTCTGGAGAGTGATCTGATTCGTCTAACTACTGTCTCATTAGTCTTCTTCCTTTCACAAGCAAAGTTTTTGAATCTTTTATTAAAAAACACTTAATCTCTTATCTTGAATCTAATAACTTATGATCAACAATATGGATTTCGATCTTCTTGTTCTACAGCTGATTTGCTAACAGTAATAACCGATAGGTTTTATCGTGCATTAGATAAAGGTGGAGAGATTAAGGCCATTGCTCTTGACATTTCAAAAGCAATGATTTGATAAAGTTTGGCATGTTGATCTTCTCCATAAGCTTTCTTCGTACAGTGTATCTGGTAACATCTTTAAGATTATTGAATCCTTCCTTTCCAATCGTTGTATAAAAGTTATCCTTAATGGACAGCACTCTTCTCCTTATTCTGTAACTTCAGGGGTTCCTCAAAGTTCTATCCATGGCCCTATACTCTTTTTAATTTACATTACTAATCTTCCAGATATTCTCACATCTAAGGTGGCATTAAGGTTCCCTGATGATACTACCATTTATTCTTGTTATGATAAGAAGCCAACACTCTCTGATTGCTTGGAGGGAGCATTTGAGCATGAAAAGGATCTCACTTCTGCTACAGCATGGGGCTCACAGTGGCTGGTGAACTTTAATTCAGATGAAACTCAATTTTTTTCAGCCAATCGTTGACGCAATAATATAGATCTTCTTATATTTATGAACGGTAATGTACTCGATGAGTCATCTACCCTTCATCTTCTAGGATTAATCAAATCTTTCTTGGAAACCATATATCAAATCAATTGCAAAATTAGCATCTGCTAAGGTTGCATCTCTTTATCGAGTTCTACACTTTCTTATTCCGGATTCTATACTCTATCTCTATAAATCTCAAATCCCGCCTTGTATGGAATACTGTTACCATATCTGGGGCTGATCTTCTAATGATGCCCTTTCCCTTTCTGACAAGGTGCAAAAACCCATTGTAAACATAGTTGGACCTGCTGTTGCAGCCAACCTCCAACCATTATCACATCGTCATAATGTTGCTTCTCTTTCTCTTTTCTACAGATACTATAATGAGCACTGCTCTAAAGAGCTGTGTCTCTTGTGCCATCTACTAAAATTTATTCTCATGCCTAAAATTCTCATGTTACTCGTCTTAAGTCTCATTAAATCATTAAATAAGTCTCATTAAGTCATAAGATCCTTTTTCTGTGACTGTTCCTAAGTGCTCCAAAATAATGTAAATAATCTTTTTCTGTCTATTTTCAATTAATGGGACAGTTGTATGTCAAAATATAGGTAATTGAAGTTAGTGAATTTAAATCTAAAAGTATTTAGTCTCGAGGAGTGGTTATGACTACACAGGTAGTCATTTTTTTGTGACTGTGAAATCATCAAATTCATTATTTTCTCATCCTTCTTCTGTGACTGTTCCTGAGTGCTCCAAAAACTCCCTAGTTTTTTTCTTCGAATATCAGTTGTTTGGAATTCGCTTCCTTCATCTTGCTTTCCTGATTCATATAATTTGCAATCTTTTAAGTTGTCTGTCAATCATTACCTTTGCTCTACAATCTTCATTTTTTCTCTTCCAGTAACTTTTAACTCTAATTAGTGGTTGCTTGCAGCCTTGTTGGAAGATGTTTAGAAAAAAAAAAAAAATGTTTCAATTTTTATTTTTTTACTGTAAAATATGTGCGTAGTGTTGCTACATCGACTATCTTATAGTCTGCTACTACAAGAAAGTGCTGTTACATAGACTATCTTGTAGCCTGCTGCTACAAGGAGGTGCCGCTACATCAACTGAGGGTTTTGTTAGGGCAGGCAGTCTATCAAATAATAAAAAAAAAGACTTTTTAAAAATATTTTTTCCGGTTTTCAAAACAATTTTTAAAAAAAAAACAACCTAAAACTGACTGTATGTATGTACAGTATTTATGTAACTGTTAACCGCAGTACCAGGAATTAGCTAAATGGTTATGTTTATAATATAATATTACAACTGTGAGTTTCATGCGCTACCACAATCTTAAGGCAAGTAGTAAAAATTTAATTTCCCTATGATTTGTTTAGTAGACATTACAGTTTGCATTTTAGATTGTTGCGGGATGGAAATTGTTTAGTAGTTAAGTTAATGTAATTATTAATTTGTTATTAGTTGCTTAATGCTTGTTAAAAATATTCATTTTTGTGATAATGTGCATTACTTATATATTAAAAAATATAAAATTAAAAATTGATTAAAAAATATAAATAATATTATGAAATATCAATATCAATAGCTGTGTATGTGAGTAATTTATTAGTTAGTCTAGAGATATATGAAGTAGAGGAATATAGTTATTCTTTTATTTAGCAGTTCCTCAGGTTTTGAATATGATATAATAGCTAATTTTTCATATAAACATAGTGGGCACCTTTTGGAAATATTTGATTAGAGGGGTACAGACTTTCAAATAGACCATGTTAATATAAGAGTTTTGTTAAAAAAAATTTTAAAATCCAGATGTAGATTTACAGGGCAGTGGACTTTTTGTATTTAACATGTGATTGTTATATCTGGTTTTTTATTCACCTTTCGTTAACCCAATATAAACTTTGTTGGGTTGATTTTTAGCTGCGATGATGCATTTGTATATGTTTGCAGATTTGCACTTACCATTCAGGGGACATTCTACTTTATTTTGGCTATTGCATTTTGGGTTATTATTTTCAATTTCTGGAAAGAAAATTTTGTTGTTGTAGTTTTTAATAATTTTTTCGATATTTTTAGTGCAGCTGTAGCTTACCTTTACAGTGTTTCAACTAAAGATTTTATGAAGTTTGTTTGAACCATATGATGTTGTACTTACGATTTTTTGGGGTGTTTTTTGTTTGATCTGATATTCAAGGAAGCAGTTTTTGTATCCGCTATTTTTTAGTGCTAGTTTATATTCATTTTTAGATTGATTAAATATATTTGAGGATTGGTAATTTAGTAGTCCGGTGTAATATTTTTTTTTGTTGGTATTTTTCTTGGGTGAAAATACTGAAGAAAAAGAATTTTAATGTCATACTAATAAAAGTCTAAAAAAAAACGGTTTAATTAAAAGTAAACTAATATTTTAATTAAATCGATTAAAGATCGTCATTTTTTTTGTAGTCGATATCAATTTTGAAATTGCAAAGAAATGTTTTATAAATAGAAAAATATTCTACTATTCTCTCTCCATCTTCAACCAAATTCAATTTAGTTGAATTTTAAAAACATTATCTTTTTAATATTTTGAAAATTTTTCATAAAGATTTGCATTCTAGTTATGATTTTTTAATGCATTATCTTTTTAATATTTTGAAAATTTTTCATTAAGACTTGCATTCTAGTTATGATTTTTTAATGCATTATCTTTTTAATATTTTGAAAATTTTTCATTAAGACTTGCATTCTAGTTATGATTTTTTAATGCATTATCTTTTTAATATTTTGAAAATTTTTCATTAAGACTTGCATTCTAGTTATGATTTTTTAAAGCAAATGTTTTTTACTTTGTTAATTTGTTTGACAAAGTTAAAATAAAAATTTATTATTTTAATAAAAAACAAAAGAGATTCAGTGTTATTTATAACTCAATTGCGTTATTCAAAATGCAACTATAAAGTTTAAAAAACGCATCATTTTTTAAATCTTATAAACGCATTTTGCATTTGGAGTTGAATGAAAATGTAATTTCAAAACTCATTTTAAATTGACAAGAAACGTGCTTCAAAACACAACAACAACATTCAAAAAAACCAACGGTCACACTTCAAAATATTAAATTGTGTGTCAGCTTTTATTGGTTAAGTTTGGTAAAATTTTATAATGCACCTAAGTGTATTATTATTATTAAACAAAGTTTTCTTTTAAATAATCGCAAGGAATAAAACCTTCATAGATCAAAATATGGTTTTGACTTATCAAGATCAAAATATGTAACAAACCTCTCTGGTAGTCCTGGGCTACTGATAGACATTTTTAAAAACATTTCAGTTGCCTTTGGAGAAAACGAGTTGTCCTGAGCCACCGGACAACCATGAGGGTACACCCCTGAATACTATATATGATAGTATAAAGATATTTTATTTATTTACATATATATATATATAAATATATATATATATATATATATATATATATATATATATATATATAAATAAAAGTTAAAAGACTAAATATTGTAACAATCACAGTTTGATGAAGTTTATAGGGATTGGGAATTAGAAATAAAAGACCAACAAAAAAAGTCAAAATTAACCATGACCAGAAAAAATAATGGCTTGATTGGGCAAAAAATTATCAGTTTCACTGATGATGGCAGGAATTTGGTTAGTTGTTGAACACAAGGTTAAGAACTTTTTTCTTAATTAGCCGTTATATTTTGTGATAACATTTTCTCAAGGTGCTTTAATAATGATTCTACCATGAAAAGTATGACTCAAAAAAAATATGTCAAAAGGGCTGCCGATGAAAGCTTTCGTAAAGATTGTAAGACAATAAAAGTCTTCATCCAGACAATAAAAAAACCTCCTAAATTCATGTATTAGTCAGTTTTAATGGGAAAGGCATTGGTCAATTGTAGATTGTAAAAGGACTAATTAAACAGGACTAATATAAAAAGTCATTAAATCTTGTCTTTTACTTTAATAAAAGAAATGGTACATTAATTGAAGAAGTTCTAAATAAGCAGAAAAAAATATTCATACAAGATGGAGCATCATGTTAGACTGGAGTGTACAAACATTGACTTAAGAATTTGGATTAGGAAAATAATCATTTTATTAAAAATATAATTTTATTCTGGTATTGTTCTTTAATTTTTTTTGATGCCATCAGATTACGGAAAAACTTACTGACAATTTTAAAAGAGTTGTGTATATACATACATACATACATACATATATGCATACATACATACATATATGCATACATACATACATATATGCATACATACATACATATATGCATACATACATACATATATGCATACATACATACATATATGCATACATACATACATACATACATACATACATACATACATACATACATACATACATACATACATATATGCATACATACATACATATATGCATACATACATACATATATGCATACATACATACATATATGCATACATACATACATATATTCATACATACATACATATATGCATACATACATACATATATGCATACATACATACATACATACATACATACATACATACATACATATATATATATATATATATATATATATATATATATATATATATATATATATATATATATATATATATACACACGTAGAGACACGAATGAATGAACATTATAGAAGGGATAAAAACTCTCTTATTTAAAAGCATCTTCACTCAAAAGAAAAATGTTTCAAAAACTATAGTGGCTAGATGTCCACACCTGAAAAATACATGACATAAGTCTGTTCTACACCATTTCTATACTTATTCCTTACTTCAATATTTTTTAGTAAGCATTAGAAAAACATATTGTCTACCTTTTAATGTTATGAATAAAAAAATAATTTATAATAAAATCAACTTTAAAATATTTTAAATGCTTCGGTAGTCATTGCACATTAATTAGTACCCAAAGCAGGTATTCTAAATAATATTTAGAATACCTGTTTGAAATGTGTTATTTAATTACAACTGGTATAAAAAGTTTAAAATACAGTTAAAAATAAAATAACTTAAAAATATGTGAAATAATGCATATAACATGACCTGTATAATATGAGTCATGGTAAGTTTATTTCACACCAACCTTTTCTATACTTTTTTTTTATATAGTCATTTTATTTCAATAACTTTTATTAAGTGGTTGAAAATAAAAATCTGTAAAATCTTTGTTTTGAGTTAAAATTAATGTTCAATACTTTATACCTTCTTATTTTAAAATTTTTTCAGCAAATTAACTTTGAAGAAAATAAAATTTTGAATGTAAAATCTTTTTTCATATAAGAAAAAAATTGTCTATTTAATACGAGTTGAACGTTCAGACTAAACTAATTACTTAAGCATATTTTCATTAATAACATTATTTCTAACGTGACATATAAGCAAAAACTTTCTACCTGATGTTTATAGAAATTTTAAGCTTATCTCCCTTTTGTTTGTTATAGTATATTATATCTTTATAAATGTTATACCTTTGTGTTAATATCTATAATAATATCTAAAATAAATAAAATGTTAATGTTAATATCTAAAATCTAATGTTAATGTTAATATCTAAAATAAATAAAATGTTAATATCTAAAATATTATATCTTTATAAATGTTTTCGTTTAATATCTTTGTAATATATTCGTAATGTATATAACGTCATTAGAACTTTAAAATTTTTTTATTTTGTATTTTAAAAAACTGAAATAGGTTTAAAAAAAAAAAAAAGTGCAGGTGACAGGATTTGAACTTTGGAAGTGCAGTAAGCTAACCACTTTGGCCACTAGACACTCAACAATATTTTCAACAATATTTAATAAACAAACTACTGAATAACTTTATTAAAAAGCATATAAATGCTATAATCAAAAATAAGAAGATATTGCTGCCTTTAAAATTTTAAACAAAAGTACAACTTTATAAAAGTAAAAATATCTATAGAACTTCAAAAATGTTTTATTTTATATTTTAAAAAATCGAAAAAGATTTTAAAAAAATGTGGAAGAGCAAAGTTTTAAACAACATCATTTCATTTTAGAATGCTGAAAGCTAACCACTTCGGCACACAAGCCGTATTGTTTGATGAATTTTTTAACAATCTTTAAAAATAATAGTAAAACTGTAAAACTTGATATAAGTTTCAACATATATATCAAGTTATATAATTTGAAGTTTACATAAGATAGATATTTGCAAACACTTTCATTCATATTTTTTTATAAAATAAAGTGCTGCAACTCTTTCTCATTAACTTAGCTTTAAATGGCTTTAATGCTTTGAGTTCTGTGTCAAACACACACAAATAAATAAAGAAAGCAGAAGGAGTAGCAGCACTAAATTCGATACTTAAATATTATAGGATGAATGTTTTTAAACTTTGGATCATGCCAATAATAAAATTAAATTAAAAATTAAAAAAAAATATTCATATGGGGTGGAAAAAACCTGATATGAATAAACAAGTTAAATTATATTAAAATGACTGCTACCATTTAAATAAATTTACTGGTTCTTTTGGTATACTTGACATTTGTTAAAATAATTCTTTTTGTATATATAGGAAGTTTGCTATCAATTTTATGGCTTTGATGTTTATTTTCACAATTATATACCATATTTTATACCTTTTTTAACGGATATATTTTAACTAATGATTATATGTAGTCAAATAATGTCTTGAATCAAAATAATAAAATGTTTTTAAATAAAATTAAAAAAATTATTAAAATAAGATTTTCAAAAGTATTCAACACAAAATATTAAATACTTTTCTTATTTTTAAAAGTATTTAACATTTTGTGATAAGAAGTTTTGGAAATAACATATAACAGACCTATAAATGAGAAGCTTCTTATCAACTCTATTTGCTTAGCTGAACATTATATTATCATCGCTAAAGAGCACAAATCTTTGATTTTTCACCCACGTAAATCCGTATTATTTAATAATATCGAAGCTTGGATAAAAAAATCAGATGATTTATTTGATGTCACCATGGGAGAGTTTGATGGCGCTGAGGTATGTGAGTTGGTTGAAATTTTTCTGCTTTTCTGAATTTCTTAGTTTTATAACAAGTTTGATTTTGGGTCTTGATTAAAAATGCTAGCAGTCCACAAATAAAAAAAGTTAAAAAACATACAACTTAGATATTCAAAAGTAACAGCCTTAACATTTCTATTCAATGCAACATTAAAATAGTGATATAACATTAAACCTTAGCTTTAATTGCAGCTTCAATCCTAAACCTAAAACCGTAATAATAACCATAATAACCATAAACCTAAAAGGTTGTTAAACTATATTCATGTCAGCGCTAATCAGCCAGCAAGTATTTTAAAACAGATGGTAATCTCTATTGAACAAAGATTGTCATCAAACTCCTCCAGCAAAGTAATTTTTGAAAACTCCAATATCTCCTAATTTAAATTTACTCAAAACTAATCGTGATACTAATAGACACAAACAAAACATCATATGGTTTAATTTCAGTAAGAACGTTGTCACCAAAATAGGAAACCATTTCTTGAATTTAACTGACTTTTTCCAGTGTACCACAAGCTTCACAAGATAACTTACAGCTGCATGCCAAATATCAGTACTATTATCCAGTCATATACAATCAACACATTTTGCACAATAAAAATACCAATAATGTTAGAAACTGCAACTGTATAAATAGAACTACGTGTTCTTTAGAAAATCAACGCCTAACTAAAAATATTGTATATTTTTAAGTTACGCATTTTTATTTTAAAGTTCAAAATGTTTTTTAAAATTTTATTTATACAATCCAATTTAGTTTTATATAAATATATATAAAGTAGATTATTTATTAAAAAATAAAAATAAATATTTTTTCAATGTTTTTTTTGGAAACTAAAGTTCATTAACAATAAAAGGACATCACTGACTTTTTCCTTGGAATTTTTAAATGGCGTAAATACTATTTTTAGCCCTTCTTTTTTGTTTAAAAACAAAACAATATCTAAAAATTGGGCTCTTAATGATTTAAGGGGACTCAAATGACAGTTGACCCTACTGTTTCTTTAGCTAGTTTCTTTTTGTTATCCTGCTGAAACGTCTATGGGAAGTTATTACATTTTGTTAACATCTATTGTGGAGTGATTTTTTTTATCTAATTAAGTCAAATTTTAGCACAAAATGTAATTAATGAGAAACATAACAATAATAAAAATACATTTTTCTAATCAATATCTGAATCATCTGATGCCGAATCTTGTGTTCCTTTGTTAGAAGTAACAAGATTATAAAAAAAACAGTGATTATCAGGTTTACATAGGCGCTTCAGAACTTGCAAGCGGTTATACTTGGCAGTACTTATTGGTGGAACTGAGGAATACATATTGAACAGATTGAGAGCAGTTTCTTTTTGAAAACTTTGTCTACCTTTTACCAAAACAAGATTTTTAATATTGCCATTCCAGTTGTTATGAAAGAGAAGCAGTGCAGGGTGTATATCTTGATTGATAAGTTCTCTGACTGGTCGAGTTTTTATCGGACATGCCCACTAATAATATCATTTCAAGTAATCAGAATATCTGAAAAAATTACATTAAAAGGTGAAAGTCTTGTTCTACAAATTTTAAGAACCTGACACCAATCTTTAGGAATTTCAACATTAGCCTTAATGTTAACATTTGCCATGTCACGATCGCATTCCATATAGAAATGAACAAACATTTAAGAGACATTTAGATCTTCAGATAAGTAAATTTTTCAATAGCATAATGAGATGACCTTCCTATGAAAGAAGATACATATTTTTGGATAGCTTCACTATCACTTTCTGTTAATTTTTGTGGCCCATTTTTATGTTTGCCTCTACCATCATTGGAGGGCAACCTAAAAGAACAAAATTACATAATATTTATATACACAAATATATATATATATATAGATATATATCTAGATATATATAGATATATATCTAGATATATATAGATATATATCTAGATATATATAGATATATATCTATATATGTATATATAGATATATACATATATATATCTATATATACATATATATATATATTTATATATATATACATATATACATATATATATATATATATATATATATATATATATATATATATATATATATATATATATATATATATATATATATATGTTCATAACTCAAAATTTTATAAATAGCGTCTTTAACTATTTACTAACCAATTGTAGCAACTGATTTTCTTATTGATTCGATTCTAGCTTTTGTAATTCCAAAAAAAGACATCAAAGCTTTATTGCAGATTGGTACTTTGATAGCTGATTGTGCTCTTTACACTCTAACACAATAAGAATATGAAAAGTTGTGTAAGTAAGTTTTATCTGCTTTCTGTTGTGGTCTTCTTCTATTAATGTATTGAATTTTTATTAGTGTGGATAAGTATGCGTCCTGACTATTTTTAGATGAATATTCATTAAAGTTCTTAATTAGTTCATTCCTTTCCTCACTACTAATGTAAAGCAAGTCGAATACAATTACAGTCTGCCCCAATAATGTGGCTCGATAAATTGTGTATTTTTTTTCTATTTTTGGAATTATTCTTTCTTTTTCTTGATTTTTCTGTAACCACCGGACTATCATTACCTTTTTTTTTTGTTTACTTTTTTCAGCGGGTTTTTATTCAACCAATATATGCGGTATTAAGGAATCACGTGGTTTTGTGAACTATAAAACCTTGGACAATGCAGGATTTTTTAAATGTAACCCTGGACATCACCGACTGTTTCATTGTGGTTGTGTGTATATATATATATATATATATATATATATATATATATATATATATATATATATATATACACATACAACTACAATTTCTAAAACATTAAATTTTATCATTAAATATTTACCAGAGAATGCTTGTATCATCTGGGCTGCAATTTTGAAAGAGCATATATATAAGTTGCGACATAGACATTCTTGTAAATTCATTTGGATAAGAAATTAATGCAGTAAAGATGGTCAAAACAAACACCTAAATAAAAAAAATCAATCATCTTATTAAAAAGAATTAAAAAATAAAATTATTAGAAAAGAAAATTAAAATCAATTAAAAGTTAAAGAAATTAGTTAGAAACAGGATTTATGTTGTGTTTTTATAGACAAGTATTCAGCATAATTAATTTCTTATCAAATTAGCCAAAGTGTTTTGAAATTTTGAACAATGGGTTCTCATATTTTCTTTACACTTCTTTGGCTATTGCATTTTACAAAGTTCACACAGAAAAATTAGGCTCAAAATATTGATTGGTTTCTGAGATATTGCAATTTTAATATTGACCTGGTTTTCATGACACTTTTTCATATCAATAGCAAAAATATGAAAACAGACATTTAGAATGCTTTTTTTGATGCAGAATTTAAAAAAATTAAAACA
The DNA here is from genome assembly GCF_038396675.1 of Hydra vulgaris. Classification (NCBI taxonomy): domain Eukaryota; kingdom Metazoa; phylum Cnidaria; class Hydrozoa; order Anthoathecata; family Hydridae; genus Hydra; species Hydra vulgaris. The sequence goes on along the minus strand of NC_088931.1, from coordinate 32,099,210 downwards.
ATCAATTTATATAACTTAACTTTTGAGTTCAATATCTTATTTACTTTTAATAATACTTATTAACCAGAAAAACAACTGAAACATGTAAAACTATTATTTCAAAAAAATAATAAAAGAACATGCAAATAGAATTCTAATTAAGTTTTAAATTAGGTTGAAAGACTCTTTAAAAATATATATATATATATATATATATATATATATATATATATATATATATATATATATATATATATATATATAAATATATATATATATATAGAACCCTTAGATGTTGTCCGAAAGTTTTTTCCATATTTTGTTGACAAAAAGTAAAAATTAAAATGCAAGACCAGAATTTTTTTTTTTTAATAATGATAGACTGCCTGCCCCAACCAAACCCTCAGTCGATGTAGCAGCACTCCCTTGCGGGTCAGGCTATTTGTCAGTCGATGTAGCAGCACTCCCTTGCGAGTCAGGCTATTTGTCAGTCGATGTAGCAGCACTCCCTTGTGAGTCAGGCTATTTGTAAGTCGATGTAGCAGCACTCCCTTGCGAGTCAGGCTATAAGATAGTCGATGTAGCAACACCCCGCGCATGATTTACAGTAAAAAAAATAAAAATAAAAACATTTTATTAAAAAAAATAAAAATAAAAACATTTTATTAAAAAAAATAAAAATAAAAACATTGTTTATATTGTTAAAAACATTCAGAATGTTTTAAAAACATTCAGAATGTTTTTAAAAACATTCTGGTCAATTAAATTTGCGTTTTTGTGGTTTTTTTATATAACAATTAATTTGTAATTAAATTAATGGTTTTGACTTTCGTCCAACACGAAAATGTTGGACGAAAGTCAAAAGTAATTAAAAGTGACGTATGTGTTGGCGTAAGAATCACTTTTTTCCTTCCGCTCTTCCCAAAGCCAACAAACTATAGATCTATATATATATATATATATATATATATATATATATATATATATATATATATATATATATATATATATATATATATATTAGGAAGTCCTGTTTTTATATAATTTTATATAAAAACTAAATAGAATATTGAAGTGTATTTTCTAGTAACTTTTTTTTAATTTTAATAATTTAAAAAGTTTATAAAAACTTTAGTTAAAAAACAAAACTCACTTGTGAAATTTTACTTGAATAAAGCAATATCTACCGGTACAGAGCATTTTACTGAAGAGGGAATTTAAAAATGTAAGAATTATTTTTATTTATAAACTTTTTTTTCTATTGAAATTTATTTAAAAAAGAAGTATTGTTTTACTCTTACTTTACATGCCAAGTATCTTTTTTAGATAAGTTCTATTAGAGCCAAGCTCTAATGTCACTAAACTCAATCATCTCAAGCAAAAGACAAAAAATTGTGGTTGAAATTTTAAACAACAAATAAAAAACAATTATATCTTAATGCTGTAACGTTGGATTATCAAACTTAACAATATTATGTGAAAGATATTCTGCAAAATATTTGAAAATATATCCTATATGACAGAAATCTTGTCTTGATGCATTCGATGCACAAAGAAAATCACCAGTAACTGCTGTAAAGTTTGAGAAATTTTTTATTAAACATATCATTTTATTGTTATATATAATACTTTTTAATATATATTTTCAAAAACATAACAAAAGCTTTATACAAATGTACAGACAAAGAACAAAGTTAGGCTGAACAAGATGAGAAATTTGTATTATTATTTGAAGTAACAAGACATGAGATCAATAAAAAGATCTTATAGATTTTAACATATCTCCTCTAAACATCTTTAGAAATTTTCAAAACATATATGCTCAGAAGGAAAGCAAAAGGTTGCATCAATGAAATGGTAAAGTAACTAGAATAATTGAAAGTTATCTTAATCTTCTCTCACAAAAATATGAAATAAAACAAATAGTATCAAAAGCTTTGATGAAACTTTGATGGCTTTGATAAGAAAAAAAATTATGTGTTCCTTCAAAAGGACTATTGTTTAATTTCTCACACTAGCTTAGAGAATTTCAACAATAGTCCAACAAACCTGTGAGAAGTGCAACAAGTTTGTGAGAAAGTGATCAATATTCCAACAAAATGGTCAATATTGGGGGTACAATAAAACTATACAGTTACAGAATATAAGATGACCAGACAGCTTTTTAATTTAAAAGGATTGTTAGCCATTTCTCTGTTGGATAAAGGTTAAGTTTTATCTTTATACAATTACTTTTTCTTTTTTTCGCCATTGCTATTTCTTATATTATTAAACTTTTTTTTTTTTAAACGTCATGAAAACTGAATCATTATGCGAAGCCTGATAAATACTTAAATTGCAATATCTCGTGAACCACAAGCACAAATCACATAATAAGCATAATAAAACAAAACATAAACACATAATAATTTGTATGTGCATTAATTCATAACAATATATCTGTACAGTCACAACAATATATGTGTATAGTCACATAACAATTTATATGTGCATAAACACATAGTAATATATGTCTGTGTAAACACATAACAATATATGTCTGTGTAAACACATAACAATATATGTCTGTATAAACACATAACAACATATATGTGTTTAAACACATATTATATATGTGTTTAAATACATAACAAAATTCAAGTAAAATGGAAACCTTTATATAAATATTTATATAAAACCTCAGTCATGGGATAACTTCCAAACTTTTTAGTTTTTCGCATTCTGCACCAAAAAATGTTACATTTAATAAAAAAAGCACCAAAACATCCCTATAATACAAAAGTAGTCATTAAACTTTAATTCAAATCTATGACATAATTAACCTAAAATAAGAAAATATTTTCAATTACACCATAGATTCCGAGCAGAATAAAAGGTATTATCTCAAATAAGTTCCATGGAATATTGTAGTCAATACTATAAATTACAAGATGACCATTTCCATACGGGTTTAAGTACCATATTGTCAATGCCGCCATCATTGAGCATAAAAACGTACGCCACAAGATTTTCATCGAAAAATAATAACTTATCTATAAATAAATAAATATTACACATTTAAGTGTCATGTACTCCCATGCCTACTTGTCATACATAATAATATGTTAGCATTCTACATGAGTAACATCATGCTAAAATAGATTCAGTCACATAAACATAGCTTCAAGTAAAACTAAAAACACTCTGTTTAATGCAAACATAACAGACTAGTAAAAAAGAATAATGTAAGACAAAAAATTCTTTTATTAATTCGTTATTTTTAATAATTAACACCACGGGACATTCTTATTACTTTTAAACACCTTACTGAAATGCTACTTTAGTACTACAACTTAAGATTTTAATTGCAAATCAATAAATAAATAAAATCTAATAAACATAATTTTTTTTTTTAATTTAAAAACTGCGTATTTAATTCACAAATGTTATTTGCTAAAAAAACATAGCCAACACAATATTAAATTATGTAATTAAAAAATATTAAATAAAAACAAAGCAATAAGTTATTCTACACTGATTCTAAAATTATTATTATTATTAACACTTATTCTAAAACAGTATTTTACTTTCTACACAACTTTAGAATAGTTTTTTTTTAAATATTTTTATTTATGAACTTACAAACAAAAAAATTATTTATGAATTCATAAACACTTACAAATTTTAATAATTTTAAACACAAATTTTAATAATTATAAGTAGTTACTAATTTTGTAACTGTTTATAATGATCTCAATAAACAGAATTAAGCTTTTGAAATATAGATAGACTTTTTTTTTTTTTCAATCAATAAAATTTATTTAAATGCAAAAAAAAATTTAAAACATTTTGTAACTGTTTTTGTTTTTCTATTTTGTTTACCTAATTTTCATTTTTTTTTTTTTTAATTTAATCAAGATTATATTGACATGTATTAGATCAAATATTTTTACCCACCGCCTGTTGAATATTGTTTAAGTCACCCCATGTGTCAAGAATCAAGAAAAAGTTGGCAAGATGTCTCATATCTAATGAATATTTCACGATTATATAAAATGAAATGAAACATTACATAAAATAAAATCAAACAAACAAACCTTAAATTAAGAATTAATTTTTAAAAAATGTATCAATACATCAAATTTCAACAGATCTAAAACTTGCACAAAGTTAAATCCGCACCTAATAATGTTGCATAATATTGGTAAGAACAAAACATCAAAACCTGAAGAATACCTCAAAAAATTATCTTATTGTTTCAGAAATTATACCTAACACCGAAAAAGCCTGTCACAAAGAAATCAGCAAAAAATTACTGAGATTTTGTCAGAGTCAGATAATTAGTCATTAATTCTGTATAGTTTAATAGACAAATCTAAGAAATTCTGAGTTTAATAGAAAAATCTTAAAAAAAAGGATTTTAACCATAAATTAAGCTTCAAGAAGACCCAAAGGTGATTGATATCTTTAAATAAAGAATATTTCATTACATTTTCATAGCAATTTTACAATTTTTCAATGGTGCAAATTTTATACCCGTATCAAAATCAGCCTGGATACATCGCTGGTATACCCGTATCAAAATCAGCCTGGATACATCGCTGATGTTACACCACTTTATATTATACAAACTATTATGTTAAGTATTTAATTACATAGATTTCCTACAAAAATAAAATTTGTCTTAAATCTATATTTCCTAAATTTTTTTGCCTTTTAATTAAAAAAAAACAAACAATTTTATTTAGATTTTTATTAACCAAACGATTTTGGCACTACAGTGCTACATATATATGCATGCATGTATGTATGTATGTATGTATGTATGTATGTATGTAAGTATAAATATATGTATATACATACATACATACATACATACATATATATATATATATATGTATATATATATATATATAAATATATATATATATATATACATACATATATATATGTATATATATATAAATACATACATATATATACGTATATATATATACATACATATATATATACATATATATATATATATATATATATATATATATATATATATATATATATATATATATATATATACATATACATACATATATAGATATATACATACTTTAAACTTTACCAAACATGCTTCTGTGAAAACACTAATTGAAACTAACAGAAAGTGATCAGAGAAAAAAGATTTGGTGAATACCTAGGACTAAGTCAGTTCAAGTCTAATAAATTATTTTCAACTTAAACAAAAAATAGTCAAGTTTTAGTCAAACAATGGATTTAGTCAAAAGCCTGGATTAAAAAAGTAGAAAGAGGAAAAAGGTAATGACTATATCACAGTAATGAGCAAGATTGCTTATGTTTAAGATAATACAACTTTTCTGAATTTTTTTAATGAAATGTTGAGGAAAGATTTCACAAAATACATTGGATTGATTTAGGTATTTACAGCTGCAAAAAATAAAATAGCACCACCACCAAAAATTGGTTGAAATTAGAATTTTTAACTATTTTTGATAATTTGAAAATCTTTTAAATACATATTTAAAAGTAAAATGGCTTATAATTTTTATAAAAAGCAAAATATACAAGTTTTAATATATAGTATTCATTTATTAAACAAAAATTCAAATAAAACACGAAAAAAATAATAGCACTACAGTTTTAATGTGTACTTTAAAATAAGGAAATATTATGAGATCAACTGTTTTAAACATTTTACAATAAATATTAGTTATTTCTTAACATATTAGAATTTTGTAGCGTGACCTTTATTGGCAATGGCTACACAACGTCTTGGCATCAAGTTAACCAAGTCCTGACATCGCTTTAGCAGAATTTTGCTCCATGTCTCCTTAACTACGTTCCAAAGTGACCTTCATGGTGGGTTTGGCAGCAGCAACCACGTTAGCCCACAAATTCTCGATTGGGTTAAGATCTGACGACTGTGCTGGCCACTCCATAACGTTCATTTTATGCTTCTCAAACCAATTCTTCGCCTTCTTGCTAGTGTGCTTTGGGTCATTGTCCTGTTGAAACATCCAGGACAACAGCATTTCATAGTCTGCATACGGCAACATCACTTTATCCAATATATCAACATAAACGTGTTGGTCCAAAAAAGGAGTAATGTGATGAATGGGCCCTACTCCATAATAAGAAAAGCATGCCCATATCATTATACTACAACCTCCATGTTTAATAGTTTTGATGGTATATTTTGGATTGTATTCTGCATTCAGCGGTCTTCTGACATACGCCCGAGAGTCTTTTCCACCATAAACCACAATCTTACTTTTGTCTGTCCATAAAACATCCTCCATTTTTCGAGTGGCCAATTTGAGTGTTTTTTAGCAAACGCAATACGCTTTACAACATGACTGGCACTTAGAAGTGGAACTTTTCTGGGGCTACAGGTTTTTAATCCATTAACTCGCAGACAACTCCAAACTGTTTGTACTGTTGCATCAATGTTAAAGTCCTTTTTCAGCTCGGTAGCTGTTTTAAAAGGTTCCGTTTTAGCGTGTCGGACTAAGCGATTGGCCAGCAATGTTGAAATAGAACGTTTTTGACCATGTGTTTCAGGCTTTTATTGAAATTTTATGGCATTTCTTATCATTTCATTGGAACACTCAACTAAACGACCAACTTCTCTATAATATTTCCCTGCTGATATCAACTTTCGGATCAGTTCTCGTTTTTCTGCACTACAATGCTTTCTGCGTCCCATTTTTATATGTAAATGTCTCCTACTAATACGAACTAACATAAAACGAATAAAACAGCAAAAAAAAAAACCAACGCTTGCTATTTTCACAATTATTTTTACCGTTATCAGATTATTTTACAACAAAAGAGTGTGTTGTGCTATTTTATATTCCAGTCAGAATTGGCATTTTTGATTAAATTCAAGCAATACCAAGCAGTTTTTTTCCCAAAATGATTTGTTTTAGAAAATAAACATGTTAGCTAATATTTTAAACAGCAAAGCTATAAAAAAAATTTATTTTGCATGGTGTTTTCTTAACAAAAAGGAAAATAGGCTTAGTGGTGCTATTTTATTTTTTGCAACTATATATTTTGTACATATGTATGTATGTATGTATGTATGTATGTATGTATGTATGTATGTATGTATGTATGTATGTATGTATGTAGTATGTATGTATGTATGTATGTATGCATGTATGTATGCATGTACAGGGCACGGCAAATCGACGAAAGTGCGAACGTTTGTTAAAAAAGACAGAAAAACGAAAGTCACATTTCCTCACTTTTACTAAAGCAAACGTTGGCGTTTCCTTAAAAATTTTAAAAACAAACGCATAACTTTAGCTATTTTTTTTCTAAATAATTAAGTGATTGGTAGTTTTTTATTTATTATAAAAAAACATAACTATTATAAAAAAACAATAAGTTACTAAAATCTAAAACACATTTTCAACGACTTTAAAATAAACCATGTTAATACTTCCTTCAGTAGCCTTACTTTTAATAATTAAGTACGCAACTGAAGAAAATAATGATGTTTTAGCATGGTTTTTACATGCATTTATTTAACTTGAAACATCTGTTATAGTATGTAAACTTATCCTTAAAAATTTCTTTATATTAAAATACAATATTTCTAGGGGTTATATATACCCTCGTTATTCAAGTAATGTAAAAAACCATTAAAAAACAAACAAATAATAAAACTTTAATGTAATGTGTTCTTGCGTCTTAAATAAGAAAAATAAGGTTTCCAAAACAACAATGTGACGTAATCACCTTCGTCTTCATTCAAACCACCTTCATTTGGAGAACGCTAGTGATGCTGTATTTCCAAGGACTCTCACTTTTCTCTTAACCCTTAAAGGACGGCGGGGTATTTTACTAACCCGGAAGAGTTTATTTTTAATTGCCACATCAACAAACTTTGCCTATTTAAACTGCCACTTTAGAACATCTTTTATTATCATTTAAGGAAGTTGTTAAATATTTTTGTTTTATTAATAAATTAACAATAATATTGATAGTTGAAAATTTAGTTACGTTAAAGACAGGGTATTTATATACCCCATGCAAATTTTCTCATTTTTTAGTTAGTAAATCAATAATTAGCTATATGAACTATGTTTAGCTTAAAAGACTTACTTGTGTTTTAGTTTTTTTTTATAGGTATGGGGTATTACTTATCTTTTTTATGAGTAAATTATACCATATATGCATTATATATATAAAATCACTGTAACAACAATAGTGTGCTTATGTTGCATATATTTTGTTTTTATGTCAAAAATATTTATACTATTGATACAAAATAATAATGCCTAAAATATTTGTTATGTATTTTTTACGTACTTTGTTTGATAAATACTAAAACTTTTTTTTAGAATAAATATAATATAATGAGTCGCCCAAGAAGAAATGCTGCAGCTGAGGCTTATAATATTATTTTTGGTTTAAATGAATTATCTTAAAGTGATGACTCAGCTGACAAAAACCTTACAGACGATGAATCAGATGCTATCATCTCTGATGAAAGTGATGAAGAAGTTGTTCAGGAAAATCACATTTGACATCATTTTACATCAAACATGATTTTAAAGAATGGCGAGGAAATTTGGAGTAAACTTCCTTGTGTAGATACTGCTCAGTCTTGTGCACACAATATTATTCAACAACCAACTGGCCCAACAAGGTTTGCAGCTCAGGTTTGGATACTGCTTTTAAACTTTTTATAACACCAGAAATGATTAGAATTATTGTCATTTACACAAATGCTGGAGTTCGTAGAACAAGACTTGATGGATGGGTTGACACAACAGTAAATGAGCTTTATGAGTTTATTGGAGTTCTTCTCGTAATTGAAGTGTTCCGTTCTAAAAACCAAAGCATAAAAGAGCTTTGGAGTAGATTAGATGGCATACCAATATTTTCGTCTTCAATGCGAAGAAATTAATTTATTAACTTGCAACGATGCATTCGATTTAATGAGAAAGAAACAAGAAATCAAAGAAGGTTTAAAGACAAATTTGCACTTTTAAGAATACTTTTTAAGAACATTTTTTATAATAATAATCTTTTAAGAACACTTTTTATAATAGAAATGTTTATTACTAAATGTAAGAGCAACTACAATGCAAGTGCATATCTTGCGAATATCTATTGATGAGCAACTAGTTACATTTAGGAGATGTTGTCCATTTAAGATGTTTATACCTAATAAACCAGGAAAGTATGGAATGAAGATATGGATATAATGCTGAAACCTCTTACTGCATAAACTTGCAACCATATATTAGTAGAGTAAATGGAGTACGTGATGTTGGACAAGGTACACAAGTAGTTTTTGAACCAACTGATCACATAAATGGAAGTGGTAGACACATAACAGCTGATAATATTTTTACAAACATTCATCTTGCACGTGCATTGCTAGGACGTACACTGGCACCATTATGACATACACTGGCACCATTAAAAAAAAATAAAGGAGAAATATCAAAAAAGTTATTGACAGCCTTACATCGACTAGTTTAATCTAGCATTTTTGGCTTTTAAAATGACTCTACTGTAGTTTTTTAGGTACCTAAGAAAAACAAAGCAGTAATAATATTATCATCCTTCCATCACAGTAATGGCATTGTTATGTACCATAATGAAAAAAGACATATTATTTTAAATTACAACAAATATAAAGGTGGAGTTGACACGTTAGACCAGGTTATCAGGTGCTACTCAAGTCACTGAAAGAGCAACCAATGGCCATTTATGATACTTTGTAATATTTTGAATATTGCAGCATACAAAGCTTTGATTTTATTCTTGTTAATTTACCCAAATTATAAAAATGGTGCTTCTCATAGAAGAAGAGAATTTTTAAAAGAATTATCAAAAAGTCATTAAAAAATTTGATGCAAATGATAATCTTCCACAAATAGTTGCAAATAATAATCTTTGCCAAATAATTGCACAAAATAACCTATTAAATCAAGGTCCAATTTAAGAGCAACACATAAAAAGATGCTATATGTGTCCTCTTGTTCATGACAGAAAAACCTCTCTGCAATGTGAATCATGTAGCCATTCTGTTTCAAGGCTTATAGCAAAATTGTTTGCAATAGTTGCTTTATTTAGAAGATACATTTTGTTTTTATTTGAATAAATTGTATCAGATATCACTTTTATTTAAAAAAACATTGAGAAAAATAAAATTTTTGTTGAAAGCACACATTTTAATTTAAAAAGTTCATCATATTTAGTATAAAAACCTATATTTTTAGTTGGGGTAGATTAAAAACACAGCTGTCCTTAACGTAACTTTTTTTCCCATCCTTCATTCCATCTCTACTTTAACCATGTTGTTTTTATTCCAGCCAAAGGCACCATGGCAATTTCTTACTTGAATAATGAGGGTATATATAAGCCCTAGAAATATTGTATTTTAATATAAAGAAATTTATAAGTATAAGTTTACATAATAGATGTTTCAACTTAATTAAATTAAATAAAAACTTATCTAAGATGTTAACTTTTAAAATCACATGCGTTTATAAAAGCATGGGAAATTTTAGTTAAAATGAATGTATTTGCAATTATTTAAAAGAAACCATGCTAAAACATTTTCTTCAAAAGTTTTTTTTTTAATTTTCTTATTGTTAAATTAAAGTAACATTTGCCTTTTTTAAAGTTTTAAAAAATTGTGTAAGATTTGCAGAAATATATATAATTTAATAGAATATATAGAACTATTATATTTATTGTAGTTTTCACTGTGCGTTTAACAGCACCAATAATATGATATTTTATTATTAAATACTTAGTATTATTATAAATAACAGGTGATAACTAAAAACCCGGACAAAGTTAAAGTTAATTTTGCTTTGTGTTAAAATAAGTATACATAATAATTAAAATATATTTTTTTTAGCTCGCATATTCTTTTTTTAGAAAAACATAAAAAGTATTTGAATCAATCATTTAAAAATGAAGGTGAACCAAAAAAATGAAGCTGAGCAGCGAAAACGTGTGTATGAGTTTTATTTGGAAAATATAAATCTCGGCAAAACATACACAGTAAAGCATTTTCTGGCTGAAAATATTCCAAGAACTACCATTTATGACATAATAAAACGCGCTGAAAACAAATTTGGACATGAAAGAAAGCCTGGAAGTGGTCGTACAGCCAAAAAATGCCAAAAAGTAAGATTTCTATGCTTAAAACCATGTTTGACCATCAAGATGGTATTTCACAGAGGCAAATAACTCGTAAATTCAGTATTTCGCAACCGTATGGGAATAAAATACTCAGAAATCATTCTGCTATCAAATGTTATAAAAAGCAAAAGATTCCGAAGGGAGATGAGCAAATGATGCTAAGAATTCGAACATGCTGCAGTCGGCTTTACCAAAATTACCGAGACTTTGAATGGATCATTGACAATGAATTGTATTTTACTTTAAATCACAGTTCAATGAATGGAAATGCTAGTTACATTCGGTGGAGTCAATAAAGTGATACTTTATTGACTCCACCGAATGTAAAATACAGTCAAAAAGAGAAGTTTCCAGAAAAAGTAATGGTCTGGATCGCTATTTTGGCCAAAGGTACCTCAAAACCATATTTTAAGGAATCTAGCAATGCTATCAACCAGTTTAATTACTTAGAGCATTGTGTTCAAAAGAGACTTATCCCGTTTATAGAAGAGCGTCATTTAAATGATAATTTTGTGTTCTGGCCAGATCTTGTATCAGCTCATTATGCCAAAAGCGTATTGGAATATTTAAAGGCTAAAAATATTGAAATTGTACCAAAAAAAGATAATCCGCCAAATTTACCCGAATGCAAGCCCTTTGAAAATTTTTGGTCAATACTGAAAGGTCTTGCGTATAAGAATAATTGGCAAGCAAGAAAACTTTCACAACTTAAAGAAAGAATTAAATATTGTTGGACCAAAGTTGATCCTAATGTTATCCAAGAAACAGTTAGTCGCACCAAGAGTTTGATTGACCGTGTCAGACGAAATTGAGTGATTGAATCAAATTGAATATTATATTGAATAAATTAAATAATTCTCTATAAAATACTTTTTTTACTTTTATAAAACATTAAAAAACGAGGAAGAATCACCAGTTATAATAGTATCATATTTAATAATAACTTAATATAATAACTTATTAAATACTTAATATAATATTATTATTTTTAAATGTTTTAAAAAAGGAATGTCAAAACAACTTTTATTTTATTTTCAGTTTCCTTTTATTTAAATTTCTTCAAGTTTATACGCTTTTTTATAAGTAATTTTTTATAGTCATAATGTTATTGCATACTAGTTATTAATTTGTGCAAATTAAACACGCTTTGCAAATGCGTGAAAAAATTGTTTTGAATTAATAAAAAATTGATAAAATTCAATAAGCATCTATGATATATTATTATAGATACTTATTCTAGTTAATAAGATATATAATAATTAGATAATATATATATTATCTAATTATTATATATCTTACTAACTAGAATAAAAGTTATTTGAAAATAAAACTCCCTAATAGTTTAATAAAAAAATTATTTAAATAAAAAAAAATTAAAGTTCAAAGAATGGAAAATAAAACTGGCATATTCATGGCCGACGACACATGTTTTGAGGTGTAGGTGCACAACTATTTCAAAAAACAAGTCCTCTATATCTAGATTTTCTCTTTTTTAAAAAAAAAGGGTCTTTAGAAAAAGTGAGAAAGTGAGGGGTGTCTTCCTACCCTACGTTGTCTGCCCTGTTATTTGACATACCTCTTAAATTAGACATTCGTCAATAAATAAAGAAATGAACGTTAACATTTATTAAAAAAAAACCATTTGTAGCGCCCTGGTGTATGTATGTATGTATATTTTTTTATAACATGTGACACAGGCTATATAAATAAATCAAAAAACCATTATCCTACAGAGTAATAAAGAACTATAGGTAAACCTAGGTAAGAAATACAAATGTAATTTTTTTGGCAGAAATAGTAGTACTGCAAATACATTTGCAAAAACTACATTTGTATTTTTTACTTAGGTTTACCTATAGTTCTTCATTGCTCTGAAGGATAATAATTTTTTGATTTATTTACACAGCCTGTGTCACATATCATAAAAAAAAAGTTTTAATTCCAGCCTGAAGCGAATTGATCTAAAAGACACAAATTCCGGCCCGAATTTCGGTACATCCCTAGTATGTATGTATGTATGTATGTATGTATGTATGTATGTATGTATGTATGTATGTATGTATGTATGTATGTATGTATGTATGTATGTATGTATGTCTGTCTGTATGTATGTATGTATGTATGTATGTATGCATGTATGTATGTGTGTATGCATGTATGCTTGTAAGTATATAGGTATATATTTATAAGCAAATGAAATGGCAGTTCAAGAGGAACATACTCAGTGGCAAATTTTTTTTAGTCTATTGTAAAATGCTTAATGAGAACCATTCCAAACATTGATAAAGACTATGGAGTGCACGAAGTTGCATGAATGCTGGTATTTAAAGGTTTTTGACATAAAAAAACTGTAGGTAAGTATATACAATATTAGGAAGTGGCTTATTTTTACTTATTAATATATTTATAAATTGTATTTTTTTATAAAAATGTTGGCTCATGACAAAAAAAATGTTTTTGAAAGGTATGAAAGATCTTTAGAACTATTTTCCGAAGAACTATGAACATTTCAACCTTTCAATGATTTAAAAATTGCAAAAAAACTTTACTCTACTTTAATAACGAGAGGTGGAAGAAAAAAACCAAGAACGAATGCTTTGATGTAACAATGGGAAGTTACAACGGAGCAAAAATTTGAGAATTTGTAGGCTTATATATTTTAAATTCCCTTACTAAAATAGTTCATTTTAATCAATTAGGCTTGTACCGCGATGATGGCTTAATAATAATGCAAAAAAAATCAGGGCCTCAACTTGACAAAGTCAGAAAAAATATTATAGAAATTTTCAGAAACATTGGCTTCCAAATTGAAATAAACATTAATTTAAAAATTGTGAATTTTCTTGACGTCACATTTAACCTCTCGGAAAATTCATATAAGCCTTATAAAAAACCTAATGATGAATTATCGTATATTAATATATATTCGAATCATCCCTCTCAAATCTTAAAACAAATTCCCATTTCAATTAACAATAGACTTAATCAAAACTCCTCTAATGAAAATATTTTTAACTCTTCCAAACGCGTGTATGAAGATGCTCTTAAAAAAAGCGGATTTAAAATTTTGAGCTAAAATTTGAAACAAAAATTGCAAAAAAGCGAAATAGAAATATAATTTGGTTCAACCCTCCGTACAGCAAAAATGTTTCAACAAACATTGGAAAAGCGTTTTTAAAATTAGTTAACAAACATTTACCTCCCTCTAATAAATTGCACAAAATTTTTAACAGAAACACTATTAAAATTAAGCTATAGCTGTACAAAAAATATTGAAAGAATTATAAAAGGCCATAATTTTGCATTGATTAATAAAAATGAATTTCTCAAAGAAAAAAATACTCAAAATTGTAACTGCAAGCAAAAACTTGACTGCCCTATGAATGGCAAATGCTTATCAAAAAACATTATTTACAAATGCATTATTTCCTCGCAAAGCAACCCTGATAAACATTATATTGGCTTACCCGAGAGCAAATGGAAAAAACGTTATGCCAATCACAAACAATCTTTTAAACATAAAAAATACTCAAAAGAGACTATGCTGTCTAAATATATTTGGCAATTAAAAGAAAAAAATATTAATTTTAAATTAAACTGGTCTATCCTAAAAACTGCACCTGCCTATAATAACATTTCCAAAAAATGTATACTATGTTTACAAGAAAAATTTGAAATTATTACTCATTTAGATCAAGAAAATTTACTGAATAAAAAATCAGAACTAATTTCTAAATGCAGACATGAAAATAAGTTCCTTATAAAAAATTATAAAAACAAATGACCAGTCCAAATTTATCCTAATTCTAAAGAATTCTTTTCATGATTTTTTAATTATCTAATGTAGTTGATGCAACTTCCTGGTTGCAAAATAATACAGTTATTACATAATTATTTATAAAAATTCCCAACTTCCTGTGAAATAATTTTTCTATAATTTGAAAACTTTTTTATGTTTAGACATTCTTCCTGATAAACCTACTGATGGTGAAACACAGTGTTGAAGAAATCAAAAATTAGATAAGTGTTTTTACTAATTTATATATATATATATATATATATATATATATATATATATATATATATATATATATATATATATATATATATATGTATATATATATATATATGTATATATATATATATATATGTATATATATATATATATATATATATATATATATATATATATATATATATATATATATATATGTATATATATATATATGTATATATATATATATATATGTATATATATATATATATATATATATATATATATATATATATATATATGTATATATAATGATACTTGTATAAGCATGATTATGTATCAATATCTAAAATTAAATCACTCATTAAATATATATTTTTTTTAAATTTACTTAAGAGTTTGTAAAAAAACAAAGCACAAAACTTCTTGTCCGGTTTTTTTTGGCCTTGACTATATACTTTAGTTTAGCGCTGCATGTTTTATATACATTCACTTGAGAATACCTTTGTGTGAAATTAATGTCCGAGGAAATAATAGTTTAGCAATCGTTAATGATAATCCAAATAGAAATATACTAATCATTAAAAATTATCCAAAGGGAATTGTTGAAATTATAAAATTGTCTATAATTGTCTAAAAGGAAACTGTTAAAAAGTTCAACTGTTTAACTCAATTGAAATGAACTTATTTCAATTGAGTTAAACAGTTTATATATTTTTATTTAAATCGAATTTTTTTAATGCTTATTGGCAGCCCCTGAAATTGGTGGACATAGGCTGCTTCGTTTGCCTAGGTGGGCAAACCAGGGCTGCCTATATTTTCATAAATATATTATAATACTTTTAAATGATTTCCACATTTTCCTTGTAACTTTAAAAGCTTTGACAAAATTTAAAATAAATCATCCTTTTAAATAACTGATGTTTTAAATAAAAAAAAGTTTTAAATAACTTAAACATCAAATAACAACTATCTAAAAAGTTTCAAGATTTTATTTAATATAATTAAAATTGTTTATTTTTATAAACATACTCACGTTTTTATTTGTATATTTTAATCATTTAACTTTTACCATTAAATAAATTCTATTATAAATTTATTATGTAAATTTTACCCCAAAAATTATATAAATTATTTTTATCAAAACGCATTAAATTAATTTATTATGACACCAAACTAATTTAAGCTGATAGGTTTTGTAAAAGCAGATGGCACAAAAAGCTAACTAGCTAACAAAAAGCTAAAAAGCTTGATTGGCTCATTAAGTCCTTTTTACATGAGCTTTTCTAGCTTGCACACTCGTTTAGTCCTGCTATGGCAGGACTAAATGAGACATACAAGTAGATTCAGTAGATAGCAAAGAAACATAAAAATCACAGAAATAAAAATTAGTCATAAACAAAATATTTGACATTGTACAGGCCTCTTTATTCTTTTAACTATATAAATTTGTAAACCTCTTCTAAGCTAAATAGTACTCCACCAATAGGTGCACCAAAAGCTACAGATACACCAGATGCTGCAGCTGCAGACAAAACCTAAAAATAAAAGAAACTCTGATCAAAATAAGTTAAATAATTTTGAAACAAAAAAATAAATAAATTGAAAACAAAAATTTTTATGACAATTTTGAGTAATTTTAGTGACCTCTCTTCGCTTTGCTTCATTTCCGTGATATTTTGGGAATAACCTTACAATAACATTTCCAACACATGTACCAATGTGCACCATTGGACCTTCCATTCCTAATTTTAATCCAGTGGAAACTGAAAAAATTAATGCCACACTCTTTATTAAAAGTGTCCACCACCCTAAAAATCCTTTGATCACAAATCCTCCTAAAATCGTTTTTACCTATAAAAGAAAATAATTAGTTAAAAGTAGCAAACCACATCATTTCATAAATCTTTTTTGAATTAACTTATTTATATATAAAATTTTATACTTCATAAATTAAAGCTTTAAAAAACAAATGATAAAAAAATAACTTTATAACTAACAGATGTCAATAATAATAAAAAAACCTCAGCTATGCCTGAACCACTTGCATAGGGAGCAAAAAATCGCACAAGAGAAACAGAAATGCCAGAAAATAAAAGTGCAGAAAATACATAACAAAAAAAATTGAATATATAGGATTCACGCTGCGAAAAAGTATTCAAATTGAATATATCAGACCATGGCACCCATTCCTTACAACCATCAATAGATAATTTACCAACTTCAGCATTCCAACAGCAAGTTTGTTTGTTAAATAAAATTTGGCTTTTACATACACCTTCCTTCAAATCTGTCACCCATTCAGATGTAATCACAATAATGCCTCCAAATAAACCTGTTGTTATACCAACAATGAATACTATTAACCATCCAGATAATGCATCATAGAAACCCTAAATACAATAAAATAATCAACATCATTACATACACATAATAGAGTTAAAACCAAAAAATATTAATGTTATATAATGTTAATGTTATATATATTAATTTTATATAAATTTTATGATTATTAAATTAAAATTTTCTCAACGGTATTTCAAACAGTCATGAGATTACATAAAAATTGCAAAAAGTAATAATAATTTTATATAATAATCATTTATATAAAAACTATTGCTTTAGGTGTTACTGCATAAAAAAATCAACTTGATTAAAAAAAAAAAAAAAGTCCACTTTTTCATAACTTTTTTTTTTTTTTAATCAAGTCGACATAAAAACTCAGTCTCAAAAGTAAACCAGGTTGTAAAAGACACATATTTAAGGAAAGTTATTTTTTTACTTTTAAAATATTTCCTTATGCTTGAACATGAACGTTTGTAATGATTGAATAGTTGAACTTTTTGAAACTTTTATTAAAACAAGTTGTATTTCAAAGTTCTAAATTACATATTATTGCAACTAGTATAATAAATCAAGATATTATGGAGTTTGCAGCTAGTATAATGGATATTTAAGTCAAAATATTATGAAGATTATCTTTTTATATTGTTGTTTTTATTGCAGTTATTTTTTTTAATGATTTAATTTAATTTTTTTAATAAACAATAATACAAGCAAACTTAATACTAATAGTGTTATTACTCAGTAACGCAACTCTCTCTCTCTTTTTTGAAAGTATCAAATCAAGTGGTCAACATCTGTTATGTTTTAAATATTTTAAACTTCATAATGAAAGCAATAATTTCATAGTAAATTTTTGAAAAAATCTTTGATTAGTTTTGAATTTTGGCAATTTTATTTTTTAATCTTTTACTTACACAATTCATTTTTCAAATTTCTAACTTTTTTTCTTTTTATTTTAATATTCATACTTTTATTTTAAATTGTTTTTAAACAATTAATTTTTTTATTTATAATTTAAATTTGCATAAATTAATTAGAAACACCATATACATAAACTAATTAAGTTGAATATGATGCAAAATCCAACATATGAAACCATATTAACTACTGTGGTTATTGTAGAAAAAACATTTTTGAAAAAATGTAAAAAACTTGTTTTTGAAAAGTTTCTGGTGGTACTTTTTTATTAGAGATTTTGCATTAGCTGGATGTAAGTCTGTTGTTAAAAAATATTTTAAATGGGAAGAAAAAATAAACATCAGTGACATATCCAGCAGTTACTTGGAGACACTAGCTTTATTTTTTTTTTTTTTTTTACTTTATGGTAAAAAAACGTAAATGTTTACAAAAAATCTTTGTTTAAAAAGATTTTCATTTCAGTTGTTTAAAATATCAATTGAAAAAATTGTTTGTTAAAGATTTTGTAGAAATGAATTACATAATTTACAGGCTCATACTTAATTTAATGTACCAAATCAGAAATCAACAATATTTTATGATAAATTATAATAAATTCAATCCTTAAAGAATAAAATATTTATAATGATGAAGAGTTGCAGCACCAGACATGAAGAAAACTTGGATGGTGAGTTTAATGTGTGATCTAACACATTTGTAGTTATTTTTCTAGTTTCATTTTCAAGCAAATTCATATTTTCATTTTCCTTTTGCTTATGATTAACTGGGTTATGAAGTGATTTTGAATCTGCGTTAAAGCTTGCTGCAATCTCACTCCCACAGCTGACAGTTGCTGCTTTCACCACTGAATCTTTTGTATGTTGTTTTGTGTTTGTAACGAATCACTTCTTGTGTAAATTGACCAACTACTGAGTATTTGCGCTATAGTGTTTTTGTTTTTTCACAGCTAATTAGACTTGTAGGGTGTTCTATGATTCTAAAAAGGTAACATAGTAGCAGATATGTGGATTTTGATTGCTTGGTTAACTTTTTCAACTAATACTTTCTAGTTATGCTTAGTTGGGAATGAATCAAAGATGCTTGTCCAGTTGAAGGCTTTTATTCCTGCTGAGGTGGCATCATAATTTGCTCTAACCCATTAATGCGTCTTTCTTTGTTGTCTCCAGCAGACCTTGTTTTAAAGCAGTAGGCAGCTTGCAATTACCCTAAGCATTAAGCGTAAAGCTATTATGTACGGCTAAAATGATTTCAGCTAAGCTTTATTACCTTTTAACTTTTAAATTTGTCTGTATAAACAGTAAGATAAAAGAAGTAATTAACTTTTATAAAAAACCAATAAACTTTTTAATGACGATTATGTAAAAAAGTTTGTTTCAAAGGTTTGAATGACAACTATGTTTGATATAAGCGCTATTTACAAATAACATAAATTCAGACAAAATTAAAAATAAAGGAAAATTAATTTTTATTAAGCTAAATTTTTTATAAAAATATTTAGTAAGAGAAAACAAATTTGTTCATAGTTGTCAACAATTTTTTTGTATGCAAAGTTATTAATCAAAACGTAAAAAAAAAAAACCATAAAAGAAATATTTTAAATTTTTATTTATCATCTTGCAAGCACTAGAATATTTATTTATACAATTTTTCATAACAATAAAAAAAAATTTAATTAAATTTCTATTTAATAACAAAAATAAATTAACAACAACAACAACAAAAAATTAAATTTTATTTCATATCGTTATTTCTGATACTTTATACATTTTATTTTGTTTTCTGATACTTATACATATATTTTTGTTTTGTTTTCTGATACATATACATTTTGTTTTGTTGTAATGATTTATTTTTTTTGTTTGAAAAACAGCAAATATTACAAGTTTGAAGCAAACTGATATAAAATTTATATACAGTTGATTCCCGGTTAGTTAAACACCAGTTAACTTGAACTTTTATTATCTCAAACTGTTTCATTTGTTCCCTTGAAATCTCCTAGTTGATTACTACTAAAATTCTCCTGTTAATTTGAACCTCAGATAACTCAAACATTGTTAAGTCGAACCACTTTTTTGTCCCCTTTCAGCAAACTTCTTCAGATAACTCAAACTTTTTGTATAGGAAGAAATTGAAAAGCACAAATTTAAAAAAAAAAAAAAAGTCGTTCCATATATAACATAAATAACTGTAGCCTAATAATTTCTTTATTTTTTCTTCGTTGAATTTAGATCTGATTAGAATAGATCATTACCAGATGTAAATTAAATTCTATAATAAAACTATTAAAAGATAAATCATAATAAAAACTGTTAAAAAACAATTATTGTATAGTTTTAATAAATTGCTAAATAAAAGAACACTAGTTTTTAGATGCAATATTATTACCAAATAATAAGGAAGTCATTGTTTTATTAAACTTTCAAACTTTTTGATTGCACTTTTGAATACAATTTGTAGTTTCTTTAATTGAAACATTTTCATGCTTTTATTAGTATAACGGTGAATATTTAATGTTTATACTTTAGCATTGAATAAAGAAAAATTGCCTTAACTTGAACTTATATCTCATATTAGCCAAAAGTCAAACCATTATCCTTGGTCCTTTGGAGGTTCAAGTTATCAAGAATTAACTGTATTTAAGTTTATATAGATAATAAATTAAAGTTTATGCTTAGGTTTAATTTTTGTCAAATTTTTTTTTTTTTTTTTTAAATTAGCTCATTTTTATCACAATTATTTTTTTGGTTTTTCTTCCTCCTATACATTTTTTTTAACTAAAAATTAAATTTCCTGTATATGTGTTCCAAAGCTGCATCAAAAATTTGGACAAAACACACAGTAAGTTATTATATTTTGGGAGTTTAAAAGTATTTATGTCATAAAACAAAAAGAATTTTATGACATCAAATTCACATTAAAGCTAATGCTTTAAGCATTTTTTAATTTAAAACAAAGCTCGCTATAGTCCAGATGTTGTTTGTTACAAATGAACGAACCATGAAGCATTGTGTTCAATAACTCAATCTGGTTCATTTGTGATAATCAAAGAAAGATTCAATTTCTTTGATAAGTATGAAAAGTTACCATTTGTGTAGGTTTGCATTTAGACATTATTGGAGCATCATTTTCTTTGATAAGTATGAAAAAGTACTATTTGTGTAAGTTCGCATTTAGACATTGTTTGAGCATCATGTCACTTTGATGCTCTTTTTGGACATGGGAAACTATTGCTGATGTGCTGTCCAAATTGAGATCATCATTTTGTGTGGCTAAAGTTGAAGTTGCCATAGATTAACATGGTTGAGTTTTAGATTAACATGTTTTGAGTTTTTCATTTTTCCATCTTTATTAATTTTTCAAGCACTTATTTGTCATTGTTGTGTGGACGATAAATGAAACTGAAGAGGATTCACTCACTGCCTAACTATATAATTCACCATATTTACTCTATGTCTGATGAGTTCAATTACTTTATGTCTGTTTAATTTTTTATATATATGGCATATTGTCTTTGATATGTATTGCCACACCTCCTCTGTTTTTGTTGTGCATTTGATAGCTTGGTACTCAAATGTCTGAGGTGTTGGTGAACCACATCCCTGCAAAGAAGAACAAGTCCTATTTGTCTGCTGGTTCTTCTGTGCCTATTCTTGCTATCAGCTCATCTCATTTGGAACCATTCAGTGAGTGCAAATTATTTCTCCAGAAGTTGTGGTGGCAAAGGTCACCACTAATAAAATAACAACAAGAAGTCCACTTAGACTTCTTGTTATTATTGTATTTTTCAACATTGATGAATCACACAGATCCAGTACCTTTGTTGATGATCCAGCGAAAGGGCCTTTCCAGTTTAGCTATTACAAACTCTCTTTTTTTTTCCTTTTTTTTTTTATAGTGCTGATGTTCAGCACTATAAAAAAATCCATCTTGTTCAGCTGGAGTTCGGACTTCTTGTGTGTAGACTCATGCAAACTCTTCTTTGTAATGGTAGTTACCCTTTCTATGCGTCTCACATTGGGTGGCTGCAGATTTAAGTACAACTTGGAGGACCCCAGCTGGCTCCGATGTGTTTTGATCACCACTTTAAGAGCTTTCAGTCTCTTTCCTCTCTTTTTATATTGGTAGACAAGTATAATTTCATCTTTGCTCACTTCAATTACATCCTTGATGATCACCTCATAGCTTCTGTTTGTTGATTCTTTGAGCCGTATGATGATACGTTTGACTCTCCTTTCTTCTCCTTGTTTTGGCTTCTGCTAAGTTGATGATAAGGTTCCGCTTTGTGGTGTCAAGAAAGGATGGTTTGCAATATGTTGTTGTTGTATTTGCTCCTGGCCTGCTATTCTTGGAATATTAAAATATTTTTCTCTGTCTTACTTAGATATTTTCAGCACTATTTGTTGGTCAACAACTTTATCTGCCCAAACAGTAGTTAAACTATAGTTTAGGAAGATTTCATTTCTTGAATCTGGTTTCAAAATAGGACTGGATACACCACTGATTATAAAGATAAAATACTTAATAACAGTTTAAATATTTTATAATAGCAATAAGGATAGTAATAACAATAACAATAATAATAATATACATACACACTTACATTTTTACTATATTAAATACTGACCTTAACTTTGTTCAAAGTATTTCCTTCATTCTTCAGTTTTGAAACTTTGCGTAATCTCATTCTATCTCTCATGCGATCTCTTGACCAATCGATAGTATGAAAATCATCATACTTACTGAGATCATCGGCCTCTGCTTTATATTCACACAAATCATCATAGAGAAAACTTTTAAATGCTATTAACTGCTCTTTTTCACTATTTTGACACACCTCTGTAATACCATCACCATTAATGTCTGCATTTGCCATCATCTTATTGATACATGTAAATTAATGTTCTTAAAAAAATTATTGATATGTTGAGCTCGTTACCTTAGCAGTTCTTTTTAAAGTTAAAAGTTAAAGTTCTTTTTATAGTTAAAACCAAGCAGATGGTAATGCAGAGCATGGATTATTTTCAAAATAGAATTTTTACTAAAATTTAAAAAAATATTTTCAATTTAAAATAACATTGAATAAAATAATGGTGTCATAACTTAATAAAATCTAAAAGCTTGTATGTAAAATATTCAACATTATAAAATTGTTAATATATTAAAATCAATAATACGCAAAATCTTAGGTTAGTAAGTGACCAGGGTCCCAGCCCCAACCCTGGCTAAAAATAAGACTTTTTATAAACCCAGCAAAATTTTTACGACAAAATTATAAGATTTAGCAGGGGTTGAAAGCTGGGGCTTGGAAAAAATTTTAAATACTTTATACACTATAAATTTATGCATACATTTACTATTTATCAAATACTAGTATACTTACATTTATTAAATAATTATATATTATATATATATATATATATATATATATATATATATATATATATATATATATATATATATATATATATATATATATATATATATATATATATATATACAGCTATTCAAAAGTTTAATCGAGATTAAACTTTAGAATAGCTGTAAAAAAATTTTAATCAAATTTTTCAGGGTTTTTTCAACTAAAAAAAAATCAGGAAAAGGAATTTTATTTACTTTTTTTATTTTTAAAAGAACAATCTATTAGCTATACAATAATATTAATAAGATAAGATAGTTAAAAAAAATAATTCAAAAAAATTAAATATATAATTATATAATCATAAAATGAGCATAAAAGTTTAATCGAGTTAAGGTTTAGAACACAAAAAATTAAAAAAAAATACAAATTTAATGTTTAAAGTGTCCTTCATTGACTCGATAGCAAAGAAGAATCTCATGTGGCACTTTTAATCAGTACTCATTCAGAAGTTGCTTCAAATGCTCAGTTGATTGAACTTGATGGTTTACCAATTGAGTGTCAATCCATGACTAAATATTTTTTATTAGGTTGATATCTGGTGATCTAGGGCACCAAGGCAACAAATTGATCTTCTTTGTGGTAAACCAGTTTGTTATATTATGAGCTGTATGTGTTGGAGCCGTCTTGCTGGAAGATGTAGTGCTTGCTTTTGCCATACAATTGCCTTGTTGATGAAATCCAACGTGTTTCAAGTGTGTTTTTGGAGGTGTATTTTGGAGGTGTATATGGAGGTGTATAGTTGATACAACTATTTAGGTGTATTGATTGATACGGCCACATACAACCAAGGCCTTTGTGGGAAAAACATCCCCATATGCCTACTGAGCCTCTACCACCTTGTGGTCTTGCTTGTAAATAGTGCTCCCAATATTTCTCAGTTCCAAATCTTTTAACGTATATTCTTCCTTTGCGGTTCACAACCTGAAAACTTGACTCATTGCTCCAAATCACTTTTGCCCAAATCTTCAACTGCCCAATGCAAACATTCTTTGCACCATTTTCTTCTTTTGGATTGGTCCATGATTGACAGGATAGACTTTCTTATTGCAATTTAAGATCCAGTACCTATTTTTGCTAATGTTCTTCTAACAAGTTCTTTGCTTACATTTCGATTAAAAAAGAATTGGTTAAATATTTGAGCTAGCTTTTGTTGCTGAGCTTTGGATTTATTTTACTGGTTCTGAATATGCTATTTTTGTCACGCTCATTAAGCTTCAGTGGTCTTCGAGAATGAGGCATGTCAACGACGTTACCTGTTAGCTCCTAGCTTTTCACTGCTTTTCGGATGCAAAATTCAGAAACACCCATAAGTTTACTCATTTCAACATTGGTGCAATTCTTTGATTTGACCAATTTAATAATATGCCATTTGATGCTCTCTGACATCAAAGAATTCTGACTTTTCTATCAATTTGCAAGCAAATTAAAATTTTTAAATATTGCAGTTATTCTTTAGATAATTTTTTCCAATTAAAATACTTTTTTCTAATTTCAAAATTATTTTTTTTATTTAAGAATCTTGAGTACTCTTTATATTTATAATTTATAGCGGAACTAAGTATAATAATTAGAGTGTGAAAAATGTATAATTAACTCAATTAAACTTTAATGTTATCAGTAAAATACATCGTATATTGTTTAAATAGTTTTAGGGAAGTAGTGCGGTATGTGTGATTTTTTTTTTTTGTCTATATTATCGATACAAAGATAAATAGTAAAACACAAAAAAAACTAACTTTAAATCTATATCCATTAAACTTTAATGTTGGAAAAACTGGCACATAGTTATGAAAAACGTTATCTCGATTAAACTTTTGTGCGTAGCTATATATATATATATATATATATATATATATATATATATATATATATATATATATATATATATATATATATATATATATAAACTAACTCACTTTTAACAAGGTTGCAAGCAACCACCACCAAATGTGAGTTACTAGAAACAAAGGATTGGGTTAAAAAGAAAGGAAACAACTTAAAAAGTTCTAGGTTGTATTAGTCATACAAATACAAAAATTAGAGTTTTGAGATTTTGTTGATGTGTAAGGAAATAAATTAGATAAATAAAAATGTCTATAGCATTTCCAGATACAATAAAAAGATGCAACTTTGATGAATGACAAGCCATGCAAAAATGAGTTTTGGTTCATCAAACTAAAGATGATAGCTTGTTTGAGCAGCCAACATGATAGTATTTGTAGAAAAAAGAAAGAGATGCAACCTTAAAACAATAGGAGAGTAGCTCAAGCTTGGCAGATAAACCAGGTCCAACTACATGATGATAGCTTGTTTGACGATAGCTTGTTTGAGCAGATAGCAAGCTTGGCAGATAAACCAGGTCATAGCAAGCAGATCAACCAGATGATAGCAAGCTTGGCAGATAAACCAGGTCCAACTACATGATAGCTTGTTTGATGATAGCTTGTTTGAACAAGATGATAGCTTGTTTGAGCAGCCAACATGATAGTATTTGTAGAAAAAAGAAAGAGATGCAACCTTAAAACAATAGGAGAGCAGCTCAAGCTTGGCAGATAAACCAGATCCAACTACATTTACAATGTGTTTTTAGACTTTATCTAAAAGTGAGAGGGTTGTTATTTGTCAATATTGGAATGTCAACAATATTGCGATAGTTGTCTCCAGTAAATAACGGAGTTTTGTTAGAGTTTAAATCCACAAGCCACAACCTTCCCCCAAGCTGTTATAGAGGAGAGATCAGATTTAAGATGGAGTGCTTGTTCTAAGCAATCAAAAAGACTTTATGTCAAGACAAGAGTATAAAGTTAAATTGTCAGCAAATAGAGCCATGTAAAACTCAGTAAGATTGTTATTGAAAATAAAGAGACAATACAGGAGCAAATATAGAACCTTGTGGTATTCCTAAAGTTACTGAAAATGAAGAAGAGTGCAGGCCTTTGATAATAAATTTAATACTGATTGGCAATAAGTGGTTTTATAATCTTAAAACTTTTATATGAAGAAAATAATACTAGAGAGAAGACTAATTGTAGGATGGTTGGAAAGGTCATATATAATTATATAACTTATTTAGCACTTAATAATAGTTTAGTGAGGATTGAAGAGAGTTCTGGAGAACACTATGACTAAGACACTATCACTATTGTAAGACTATGATGGAAATGTAGTTTAAACCACAAGCCATAGAAAATTAAATTAGGAATTGACTTTAGCATCAAAAGCGAGAGTGATTTCCATGTCTAACAATGTTTAACAATTGGTTTAACTGAAATTAGAGGAAGAGTATGACCAATAGATTCACGAGTCAAATAATAGAAAGAAGTCTTCTTTGCAAATAACTCAGTCTTATTCTGGGGAGAAATAATAAATCAGACCCACGATTTAGAGAAATAATGTTAGACTTACTTTAGTTAATGACACTTTTAAAGATTTTGCAAAGTCTCTAGAACCTAACATCTGAGATGAGATACAAGATTTAGTAAACTGAGAATAACAGAGCTAAGCATCAGGCAGGACCTTTTTACATTAACTTTTTGCAATAATAAAAAAGACATTTGTTCTCAATAGAGATGTTCTTGTTTTAATATAGTACCTGCACAAGAAGGTGAAAAACATGGAGTAGAATGAGATTTAAAACCAATGAGAAGGAATAAAAACTTCCATACCTGCTTGGATCCAGGAGGTTAGGTAAGAGGCGCAATGATGCATACAATATATGGATATAAACATATATGGATATACAGTATATGGATATATATGGATATAAACATATATTCAATACTTATTTAGATGCTAGCTTACAATATCTTTACATACTTGTAAAAACTTTAATACTTATATGGTGTAGTATTTGCCGAAAGGGAATATGATGATCAGATGGATGTGTGGTATGTGATATGACTTTAACAAGATAAGAAAAGGAGCCATAATCTTAGAGATAAGAAAAAATATTGTATTGAATAACGTTTGTCATAGAAGATTTAAGTGCTTTGGGTATCAGCAGCTTCAGGAGAAAATGGTAGAAGTTAGAAAACTTGAAGAGAGTAAATTACAAATGGTATAAACAAGTTTAATCGAGGAAAAAAGATGATGATGATGATGATGATGATGGTGATGATGATAATCTTGATCATACACTAAAGGAATCATTAAACATGGGGATGGCGAAGGCTTGATGCTTTTCAAGTTTTCTGTATTGGGACTACTATCGCATTAAAAGTATAATGGATAAATACATATATACCGTGGTGTGACCTAACAAAGTCCTATACTGTAAGAAAGTCCTTATGTAACAAATGATAAATTTTGTATATTATAAAATAAATATTTTGAGAAAATACTTTTTGTTATTTTAACTAAATATTTTTAAGAAACTTTCCATAAAAAAAATTGGCAGGATTGGTGAAGAATTCGGCCAAATTAGAGTATTTTTTCTACTGAGATGTAAATAGTCAATATAATCTGGTGCCATATTGAACATTGCGTCAAAAATTGTAAGGTGAAGAATTAGGGTTTTTATTGTCAAAATCTTGTTGTTAAAAAACTATTTTGATCAATAATGGCACATGAACGTGGTAAGTTTGGAATTTGCATGTTAAAACAATCAATTTACACGTAAACACTAATATTTTTACGAAAAATTTGATGTGACTTTCTTTATTCCTCTTTTTTACTGTATACAAAAGAAAGTCCTAGCCTTACAAAATTAATTTCTTTTTTGTTTTAGGCCCAAAAAGACCTTACAAGCCATATTCACAACAAGATATGGATGAAGCATTGAATAAAATAAATAAGAACACTATGACAATATATGCAGCATTTAAATTTCATAAAGTACTTAAGACAACTCATGTTCAACGAACGCAAGGTCAAGCAAAGAGTCTAATAGGGTGTCCAACAATTTTTGATAAAACTGTAGAGGTTAAAATTGACTAATTGGTATGGCCAATGTTGGTATGCCAGTCACAAAGAAACTGCTTCAGACAAGATATTAGAATGTGGTTCCAAAAAATAACAGAGTATATTGATAAAAATGATTTACTATCTGAGTTTGAGGATCCTAATCGAATTTGGAACCTTGATGAGTTATCTTTTGATCTGTGCCCATCTATTAAAAATGCAATTGGACAAAAAAACAAATGATTGTATAACATCACTGGAAATAGTGATAAAGAAAGTTTCTTAACTATGATAACAGTAAATGCAAGTAATTTATTTCCACCACCATTGGTTTTGTATCCATATGAACGGCGAATTCCACCAGAAATTGTAGCTGACTCTCCTTCGTAATCGTAAGTAATCGTAAAATGTTTGGGACCAGATGTCCCAAACATTTTACGATTATTTATCTGGACCTTTCATTAAATTTTTAAGGAAAAATAATGTACTATTGCCAATAATTCTTTTTTTAGAAGGCCACAAATCACATTTGACCTTAGATTTGAGAGAATTTTGCAGAGAAAATGGTATTGTCATCATTTGTTTGCCACCTAATGGCACCCATTTTACCCCACCATTGGGCCGAGTTTACTTTCATAATGCAAAAGATATTTGGACCAACATAGTCACAGAATGGAGAATGCAAAACCTTAGAGTTGCTTTACCAAAAAGGACATTTGCGCCCCTGCTCCAGACTGCAATTGCTAAAACACAGGAAAATCCAACTTTAATACCAAATGGATTTAAATACTGCGATTTGTGTTCTTTTTTAGTAGAAAATTTGGATCTTACATGTCCCTTTAAGTGTACAAAAAAATTAAATTCAAAGGGATCTCAAAGAAAAAGCAGCTAAAAAGTCTAAAACTAAGTAAAATTATACTTAGAATAATGGAAAGGAATTTTAATTTTATATTATGTGTAGAATTAATAAATCTGTCAGAAAAATGTCTTTAGTGATTAGTCATTTTAATATTCAAGAAATATATAATACTAAACATTAGGATTTTCTTTTATTCCAAACAATATTATAGTACTTTCTTTTTGTCATCACCTCGAACTACATTACAGCTTAAATTAAGACTTTTTGAAAGTATTCACGCCTAAAATAGGGTAAAACTGAAAATTTATTTATTATTCTACAATATTATCAAAAAGCAAGAATTCGAATTCATTATTTATTAGTATTAATTTGCTCTTATAAATTGAGATATGGAAAACAAGGACTTTCTTACGTCACACCACGGTATATATATATTCTAGGAAATTAAATGATACCCTTTGTAGATAAAAATATGACCTTACAATGGACGTTGAATGAACAATGATTCCAAACACACATCAAAACTTGTTAAAGCATGGTCATGTAAAATCACTGTAAAGATTTGAGAAAGTGTGTGATATTAGTTTGTCAGTTTATAGTTTATTATTAGAATATTGGTTTTTGAATTTTATTTTATAATTTAAAAATAAGATGAAAATCTTTGACATACTGCTAAACTATATAAGCCTGCAGTTTTTATGGTATACTAGTGTGTCAATATAAATTTATTTAAATATTCTTTACATAGAATACTTGCCTACATTACATTTAAATTTAAAAAAACTCTCTCTCTATATACATATGCATACATATATATATATATATATATATATATATATATATATATATATATATATATATATATAACATATACATATGTAAATTATGTTAGTGTATTTTACAAATAGAGTGCTCAATGTTCTTAAAAAACAGAGCAATAATTAATTAGTAAAAAACACTTATCTAACTTTTATCTTCGACTTGAAGTCGAAGTCGTTTACTAATTAATTATAACATATATATATACATATATATGTATATATTTATATATACACATATACATATAAATACATATAAATACATATATATATATATAAATATATATATATATATATATATATATATATATATATATATATATAATATATATATATATATATATATATATATATATATATATATATATATATAAATATATATAAGTTTTGAAAACTTTTGAACTAAAAAATGTAACATTAGTATGTTAACTTTTTTAATATCTTAAAAATATACAAATATACTAAAAAATAAATAATAAAACTGCAATATACTGATGTTATTTTTGGTAATTAGTATGAAAGAAAACTTCTTAGAAATGTAGAAATTCTATTACATTAAATGTAATACATATAAAAGATCTGCCAATAGTATAGATTATTACAATTAAATAATAAAAACATTATACAGTAATAAGCGTGTTCAATAAAAAATATGACACTGTGTAAGTAATTGTCTTTTTTTATTAGTTAATTCATATAAAATAAAAAAATAATTTAAATAATTGACAGCTGCTGAACCAAAAAAATATATTCTATTGATATATGTAACACTTTTAAAATGTTACTTAAAACAAAAACCTTGAATTATTGCAAAGGTTCATAATATAGAAAAATGTAAGCTTTGAAATTGCTACACAAAACTAAACATTCACTCAAAGCAAATCAATTTGTCATGATAAATTAATTATTAAATAAGAAAATAAATTAATTACAACTGAAACAAAACAAAATAAAAAGCTATTCCTTTTAATTAAAGAGAATGTGACCAGGATCTAAATGTTTCATTTCAGCAATGTGTCTCAATACATCTTTTTTTGTAATTATACCAAGAAGTCTCCTGAAAAGTAACAATGAATGTTAGATTAAACTCTAAATTAAAAGTTTTATTTTAAAATAAATAACAACATCACATATTTTTTGAACTTAAGGGCCTAGTTACATTAAGGAATGGTGAAGCTGTTAGCAGAGCTTGTTTACAAGGATCTCTAAATCTTTCATACTTTAGCTCAATTTTTAGTAACATACTTAAAAAAACTAACTTGTTAAGTGAGTTCTCATTGATTTGTGCCAAGATGGTATAAAACACACTTATTAATTTTTTTTTGGCATAACCTTACAAATGATCCAGTTTATAATAAAAGCGGGCTCACTTTTAAATTGTTTTTTTAAATAAATTTAAAAAAAAATGCTTCCTTCTCTAAATTCCTTTTAATTAAGTCTTGAAGTTGGGAGTTAACAAAAAGCACAAACAAAAGTTAAAGAGAAAGAAAATAGTTAGGAAAGGACTTAAAAATTGCTAAAGGCAGTCATAGTAAAGTAAATTTTAAGTTTTTCTGAAATTTTTTTTAGGTGCTCCCAGAAGTCCTTACGGTCTTATCAGGAAGCACTGCGGGAGAGCATTTAACTAGAAGCTCACGGTTCCTTCCATACCAATGTCGCTTATTGGGCTAGAAACGGCGTTGAACCCAGGACCTCTGGGTTCTGAGCCAAAACTTTAACCACTGCGCCATGGATGCTCAAATAACAAGTTACAATGTGAGTTTTGTTGATGTAATGATGAAAGCTTGTTTGAACCTTAGTAGTATTTGTAGAAAACTTTACCCACTGCGCCATGGCTGCTCAAATAACAAGTTACATGTGAGTTTTGTTGATGTGATGAAAGTTTGTTTGAACCTTAGTAGTATTTGTAGAAAAAAAAACTTTCTTACAAAGACATTATACATTATAAGTAGAAGACTTGTCATTAATAAACATAGGAACATCAACAATATAGCAATAATATTTAGCAGAAAACCACTGAAGTTCTAAGTTAATAATTACCAGGTGGAAATAGAGGAGTGTTATCCATTAAGAATGTTTGAACTGATATTAAAAAGGAGTTTAAAAACCTTTCTAGATACATCATATGAAGAAAGCTTACCAGCTTAAGAGACAAGCCAGATTTTAGTGAAAGACTTAATTATGTCAATTTTTTTTCAATTTATTAAAAATATATTTATCTATGCTTGAGTTTTTCATTATTTTTAGGATTACTAAGTTAACAGAAAATTGTGAACTCATTACATAATTAAAATATATAGTATATAGGTATATTTAGGTATGTTACATATTGGTATGTAAAATTTAGGTGTATAGAAAATAGAACTAAAGCTCATGCTTGATTTCAACTTGACTGATTTTTAGCTCTATTTAAATGCGCTTGTTACTAAATTTTGTTTAACAGTCAAACTTTATTTTTCTTTAGAATTATAAACCTATAAGGCTTTAAGGTTTACAAAACTTTTAACACAAATTTATGAAATGAAATCAATTACTGCATATTTTTTATTTATTCAACTAACAAAAAAGATTGAATTGACAAGAAGGGTTTCACATTGTTTTGAATTAATTATTTGTTATTATTATGTAAAAAATTATTATGTAAAAAACAGAAACAAAATAAACATTTTATATTTATAACAAGAAGCCTGCAAGATGTTTCATAATCTTGTTTATGAGCATCTCACTCCATAACCTAAGCATAAGTTTTAGTGTGAGATGCTCACAAACAAAATATAAGTCATCCAAAGTACTGAAAAAAATAAAAGATTAGGATTGTGTACTGCTCAAGACATCTCTAAAAGTTAAGAGTAAAAAATCAAGCCGTTATACTTTATTTCTTTAAAAAATTCATTTCTTAAAAAAAAATAGCTTGTTTATGCAATTTAATACAAAAATAGAATAAGTTAAAATAGTTTTTTTTCAAGTTTTCTTTAAGTTAATAACTTGTTATATTACATTTTATCAAATAGGCAATAGAAAGAATACAATCCTTATTTTTTAATTTATTTTCTTATTAATTTGTGAAAAATATCTTTAAAACTATAACTGTACAATAACCGGTAGAAAAAAAACAACATCAAAAAAAAAAAAAAAGCCACCGAAAAAAAACAACCTAATAATAACTAACAGTGGTGAACTTCACAAAAAAAGTTATGTCACGTAGGTGACCGTTTTAAAAAAGTATTAGAATGATCTGAGAACAAGTTGTTTTGAGTTCTTTTGGAATACCAAAATTATATGTTAAATCATTAAAAACTATTTACCCATTTCGTGTAACTAACAATTGCCGTAATCCTAATTTTCTAAACATATCAACTACAGTTTCCATTGGTGTTGCAACAGTAACAGTAAATGGACTCTGTAAAAATAAAATAAAATTCTAAATATAAAGTAAACTTTTTACAATAAAACGTATTTATAACAATATATTACTTATATAATAATAATTTATATCAAAAATAATAAAACTTTTTAATTCAACTTTTTACAAAAAAACAACTTTTAGTAAGACACAAAAAAAGAAAAATTAAAAATTTTTTTTTTTTCCTTTGTTTTATTAAGATGTATACATGGGTGCGTGAATGAAATCATAGAATAAAATATAAAATACTAAAATAATAATAAAAAAGATGTTGAATATTTCAATATAAAATAAACAAAAACAAAATAATTTCTATATTAATTCCAAACATGTCAGTCAATGTATATAAAGCGTGTACACGAAATAAGTGTGAAAGTAGAAAAACAACTAAAAAAATGGTACTCATCAACTTTTATTTAGAACTGAATATTAACTTGAACACAATAATATAAAAAGATAAAAAATTTCGAAGAAATTAATTCATTCCTCTGGGCATCTAATAAAATTCGAACCTTTGTTTTGGTGGTACCCATAAGCTTGCGCACAGAGCAACAATTAAAACAATTTGATGCTTTTTAAATGACATTTTCAAATCTTTAACATTTATCCATAGTTATTTTATATATAATTTAATATAATATTTTATGTAAAGTTATTTTGATTTTTTTCATTTTTTTATTAAAAATTACCCATTACTTTGCAATAATTTTCAATTTTGAGCAGTTTGGAAGATTTGCTGTGTCATTTTGTTTATACCATCCCATACCCAGTTTGTTATAATGACTTGATGATAAATCAGACCAGAACACATGTCTACTATCAGGTGATTTAGTAAGAGGTAAAAGATATTTTTGTAAACACTCTTTAACAAATATTTCACCAGAAAGTGTGGAATCAGAAATATAAGCTGCTGATTTTTTGTCATGCCTGCATATATATATATATGCGGTAGTGGTGTAGTGGTAAGAGCGCTCGCTTTGTAAGCGAGAGGTTCGGAGTTCGACTCCCACCACGTCCCTGGAAGTACCGCGCTCAACTTAGTTTCTCCGCGCAGCGGCCTTGCTCGGCAAGGTTCGTGTTTCGGAGTTAAAGAGTTGAGAGAGGGTTGCACCACGAATAATGACTAAAAAAATAAAAATAAAAATATTAAAAAAAAAAAAAAAAAAAAAGAGTATCCTCCTCGACTGTAGTGGCCCCCCTCGGGCCTTGGGGAGGTGAATAATCTAAAAAAAAAAAAAAAAAAAATATATATATATATATATATATATATATATATATATATGTATATATATATATATGTATATATATAGCTTGCCAAACATGTATATAAAACTTGCCAAATCATATATATAGCTTCCCAAATCAAGGCTTTTATAGCAAACTTATCATGTTTTGCGTATTTAAATTTCTCATCTGCTTTTCCTCTATATTTATACATTATGATAGACAGCTCTAGGAATTTGCTGATGACCATAATTCATATAAGTTTCATCATCTTCAATAATTCAGAAATTTTTACAAATATACTCATTATACAACTTTCTGTAGCAGTTTATTTCACTTTTTTATTTTGAATTTCAGAATGGTTAGGCACTTTTTGTGATTTGAAAGCTAGAAAAACATGTTTACTTCAAACTTTTACAACAATGAGAAATGAGAAAATCTTTTACAACAATGAGAATATGAGAAAATCTATATCTTTTTGCACGCTCCCTTAGTGAGAGGCTTGGGTAATTCATAAAACTGTTAACCAGTTTTCTAACTAATTTTATATCTTAAAAAACATCCTTTCCTCCATTACCAGATTTGTGTTTGATCAATTTTGTTTAGGAAAAACATTAAATAACATGATTAACAGTGTAATTTTGCCACTTTTTTGCTATTGAATTGTAGCTTTTATTTGAATTTTCCAAATATGTGTGCAAAATATTTTTTCTAACATTTTCTTCTATTTTTAAAACTTATATAAGTTAAATAGCATAACTAAAACATTCCTTTCGAAATTGTTAAATGTTGCCAACAAAATACAAACACAATTAAAAATATGTTAATACAACCACTGAAAAAAATGATGCTGTTTACTCTTTCACATTTACTTCATGTACATGCTTTATATTTTGTTTGTAAAAAAAAATTTGAATCAAAATAAGAAAAATTTCACAACCGTTCCTTATAAACAAATATAAAACCATATCAATTACTTAAAATAATAACAAAAAACTTTTTAAATTGTTACATAATTATTCCAGCAAAACAATAATTATTCCAGCAAAACAATAATTATTCGAGCAAAACAATAATTTTTCTAGCATAAATACAAAAAATAATTTGCTTTTTCAAGAGATTACAATAATGGTAATAGTAAAAATATCTTAATTAATGAGATCAAGAGGATTTCATTAAGTTCGAAAAATGAACCATTCTAAAATGAACCTTGAGCTATAAAGAAAAGGAAAAAAATTGTTTTTTGATGACAACTTATTCTTAATTACTTAGACTATGACGTCAGGTTAACAAGTTTCAAAACTATTTTTTCTAAAACTATTGAAACTTCTAAAAAATAAATTCTAAACTCTATAAATGTACTTGTCAATACTATTAAAATGAATAATTTATAATGATTCAATCTACTAATACAATTATAATGATTCAATCTACTAAGATAATTATAATAATTCAATCTATTAGGACAATTATAATGATCAAATCATTTAGAAATTTTATTTCGTATTGAACAATTTTTTCTATTAAAAATAACTCTTGTTTTTTAAAATTACAATTTGTCTTTTTAAAAATAATTCTTTTTTTTTAAATGTTTTAAAAAGTTTGAAAAATAACTAATAATAAAACATAAAACTTTATAAATAGTCCAGAAATATTTTAATTGTGAAAAAAAAATTATAAAAGCATAACTTAAAAATCCCAAAAATGTTTTTAAATCAAATAATAATGAAAATACTATTTAAAACTTCTAAAATTAAAGATTATAAATTAAACCATAAATTAACAAAAAGATACCATAATTTATAAAACCATAAATTAACAAAAAACTCACTGAATCTAAGATATGCCTTAAACTTAACGGAATCTTAGTTAGTCTATTGCTTTGTTCTACTTTTGGAGAACGCTTTGAAAAATATACACGTGTTCCAGAATCAAAGTTTTTCTTTCGCATTTTTCCATACTCTATATCAAACAATAAAATTCTAAATTATTTTTTAAATATGCAATGTATTTTATTAAAAATAAAGAAGGTTAACTGTCAACAACCTTCACTAAACTTATTTTAATTGTCAACAACATTCTTTAAACTTATTTTAATTTTCATTAACTTTCTTTAAACTTATTTTAATTGTCAACAACTTTCTTTAAACTTATTTTAATTGTCAACAACATTCTTTAAACTTATTTTAATTGTCAACAACCTTTAAACTTATTTTAATTGTCAACAACCTTTATCAACTTACTTTAATTGTCAACAATCTTCTTTAAATTCATTTTAAGAACAAAGAACACATTCATTTTATTATTCAAAAAAAATTATAATTTTTATAAATTTAATTTTTATAATTCTATCAGAACTTTACAGACTATCAATTTTAGTTTAAAATTTAATTTCAAATCAAAGCACTACTCATTCTGAAAATTGAATTAAATCAATCTTTAAAGAGCATAAATGCAAAATCTACACTTTTGTTGACAATTATTAAGAATATAATATAATTTATTACTACAAAATTTTAAGAATATTTTTATTAAAAAAGAAAGAACTTTTCATTATTATTGCATTACTAATTTATATTATTAATGTAATGTAGCATACATAGATCAGCATTTGCTCACTAGTTTTGTTTATCTTTATAGCATACAGCTTTTTCAGAAAAAAAATAAAAAAACAAAGAATAACAAAAACAAAATTTGCCATCCCATCCCAAACCTTAAGTTGATATAGTGGCACTCATGTGGCAGCAGACTACACAAGTCTATGTATGTACTGAAGCCCCCATAAGCAGGCTATTTCAGTGTGATGCCACAGTGCTTATCTAAGTGTGCATTTATAGTTGTGTTCCATATATTCATATATAAATATAACTTATCTATTAAAAATAAAAATCACATACGCAGAGCAACTTTTAAATCTCTTCTTGTAACAAACCCAGCTAATGTTTGCGACTCTTTATCCATTATGACAGGGAAACCATTGAAGTTTGTTTCTTCCAATAAATTCTCTTTCAGTTTAAAATAAAAAATATATCACAACTTTTAAATCATGAACAAAAATTTTAAAAAATGTTTCGTATAAAAAAAAGAAGTTATCACTTTGTGACCGTTTAAGAGCTTAGGAATAACTCCCATGTTAAGTAATAGTATTTCTTTTGTTTGTTTGTTTAAATAATATATGCAATTGTCAAAAACTATTACCAGAAATGGATTTAAGACAATAACCTTTAGAAAAAGGTAAAACAATATTGGTAATATTATAAAGCAAAAAACAAAAAGGGTAAAAATAATAACATGATAATTAGGAAAAATTACTAAGATAAAATTAAAAAAGAAAGTAAATATTTTGGTATAGAAATCTTTTTAAAGTTATTTTGTTATCTATTACTGTAAAAAATGAGAAAACTAAACTTACAGGAATAAGAAAATCATACAAAAAGTCAACATTTTTTTGTTAACTTATAAAATGATCAAAGCTAACAAAAATGCCTTCCAGATTGCAACATGTTTTTTGCAAGAGATTGAAACAACTCAACTGATTGGTTAACTTTACACATTATTTAAATTGTATCTTAGAATAATGGTCACATGAAGTTGTTAGAATTTTTTTATGCAAAGATAACATTATAAATTCAAGTTTTTAAAAATGCAAGTTATTTGGAATACACTATTTAAAACTTTCTCATATAAACATTTGGAATACACTATTTAAAACTTTCTCATATAAACATTTGGAATACACTATTTAAAAATTTTTCATATTAACAAAGAAATAGACAACTGTTACTGGTTAAATAAGACTTTGAAACTTTCTAAGCTGTATAAATCTATAAAAATATAAATAAATATTTAGTAATAGTTACAAACATAATTTTTGCACATCTATGAATAAAAAGTAAAAACAGTTTCCATAATTCAACTTTTTTTTTCAACATTCTGTGGCAGAGTTTTTCATCTCATTGTTCAAATTTGTTTCAATCACTCTAAGAAATCATTAAAAAGTGATTTCTTAGTGGATTATTATAGAGTGGATTATTCTATTTTTTGTTTATTGTTGTCATTAGATTTAGAGATAAATCTGAGAAAAAGTGTTTTGCATATAGTTTTGCCTCATTCATGGAAGAAGTATAAAGATTGGACCTATAAATAAAAGACATTATTTGCCCTTGTTAATAATATTGTTGAAGATTTTCCAAAAGTATTCAAAACTTTATTTCTGAGATACAAAATTTAGTAACATGTGAATAACAAACCTTAGCAGCAGGCAAATGCTTTTTGCATAGATTTCTTGCAACTATAAAAAGACATTAGTTCTACAGAGATTTTTTCTTTTGAAAAAGATGAAAGAAATGATTATGATTTAAAATAACAGCTGCACAAGTAAATAATCATGGGGTAGATTGAGATATTTATACCTGCCTGAATCCAGGAGATTTTATAGGAGACACAACTTTTGTCAGATAGATGGAAGACTTTAGCCCATAAAGTCTCATCTTCATAAAAGAATAGTCAGAAGATTTAAAACAGATTTCACAAAAAATAGGTAAATTAATACATAAGTATATGCAAAGCATGTGATTATTGGAGTCTTTGCAAAGCAAATAATAATAGCCATCAACACTGCGTTCCAAAAATAAATAAACCCAACTTAAATTATTCCACAAAGAGAAAATAGTTATGTATAGAAAATAGTATGAATTTTCGCAAGTAGAAAATTTCAACAGATAAAAAGATAATTTGAAGTCCACAAGTATTTGTAAAAAATATAGATTGAAATAATTTAGTGGTAGATTTGTTTCTTTGTTTAATATTTTAGATGCTATAATCACGTTTAAAATTAATAAAGAACTTGAATCAATCATAGTGCATTACACCATAAGCAATAGGCTATACAGTTTTTTTTTGTTATTTTTTAGATTATTGACCTCCCGAAGGCCCGAGGGGGGCTACTACAGTCGAGGAGGCTACTCATATCTTTTTTGTGTTTTTTATTTTTATTATTTTTTTTTTTTTCGCTGTTATTTGAGGTGCAACCCTCTCTCAACTCTTTAACTCCGAAACACGAACCTTGCCGAGCAAGGCTGCTGCGCGGAGAAACTAAGTTGAGCGCGGTACTTTCAGGGACGTGGTGGGAGTCGAACTCCGAACCTCTTGCTTACAAAGCGAGCGCTCTTACCAATACACCACTACCGCATAAATTATTATTTTATGCTTAAAGTTGCATCAACTTTAAGTATAAAATAATAAACAAACAACTGAGACTTTTTACACAAGCACTAAATAGTTTTAGTATATATATGAATATATAAATATACATCTATATACATCTATATATATATATATATATATATATATATATATATATATATATATATATATATATATATATATATATATATATATATATATATATGTATATATATATATACACTGCGACCATTTTCTATAGACGCATGTGAATTATGTTTTAAAAATGTACTTAACTTTATTTTTATAGTGTATTTCAATAAATTATAAATAAAGTATCAAAAATAATGAAAATTATTAAAAAATAATATCAAATTTGAAAAGAGGTCAATCATAAATGAATTAAGTTCAAAAGATAGCTGACTATTTTCTATAGACGCAGTTCACATTTTTTAACAAAACTATCCAAAAAAATGTTTTTATCACATTTTTAGTACTCGATTGGACCTCCTTTGCGCTCAATTACTTGATAAATTCGTTTTGGCATACTTTCCACCAAGTTTTCCAGCACTTTTGGCTCCATATCCTCCCAGCATTCTGATACTGCTACTTTTAGCTCTGCCACAGAGTTATATTGCTTCTGGTCAGCATAGATACGTCTTACAATGATTCCCAGATGTTTTCAACAAGATTCAAATCTGGACTGCGAGCAGGCCACCACATTTGCTTAATTTTTTAAGCTTCAAACAAAGCTTTAGTCTCCTTACTAGTGTGAATGCTGGCGTTGTCTTGTTAAAAAACAAACTTTTTGCGTCAACATTTGTTTTTAAATGGAATCAAACATAATTTTCGCACATCAATGTATTTAGAACTTATCATTTTGCAAGATGTAAATGCTAAATTTAACTTTCCTGTTGCACAAAACCCAAGCCAAACCATTAAAGATCCACCACCGAAATTCCTTGTCGAAAAATATTTGGGTTCTTTCCTCAAATCACGCCAGTAGCCACTAAAACAATCAGGCCCATCAAGATTAAACTTTTTCTCGCCCAAAAAAATCATCTGGTATTGAAAACAAAAATATTTAGCTATTTAGACATCTTACGTATTCATGAGAATTTAATCTAAAATTTCTTGCTTGTTCCCAATCGCGTGCCATGTTTTCGCGGGCAAATTCCATCCGTTTCTGTTTGTGAACGAGCTTCAAATTTGGTGCTATATTCATTTTTGATCGTACAATGTGTGGGATGTCTTTAAGAACTTTCCTAATCGTCTCCTTGCAAACATTTAAACCCAAATCTGACTTAATTGTTTTCAAACTTTTTGATGAATTTGATACGATTAGATTTCTTTGCTTTCCTCTTGATTGTTGCATAATCTGTTAGATTTTTCAAGAAATTACGGATAACGTGATCTGATCTCTTCAATCTTCTAGCAATTTCTCAATTTGGAACTTTTTCTCGATGATAAGCCAATATTTGACCTTTTTCAATATCGGTAAGGACCTTTCCTTTTGGCATTTGGTTAAGTTCAACTTAATTTCGACTCACAAAATAAAAAATACTACAGAATATAAGAAATTTGTGACAAAACTTGTAAAAACTTTAGTGCGTTTCAAGAAAATTACTCGTCAAAACGTTAGTGCATCTATAGAAAATTGCCACGTGAATATTAAAAATTTAATTATTTTAATACAATCAAGACAATTAATAATCAGATGCATAATGAATCATTGTTTTCTTACATACACTTATTCAAAAGTACCGTTAAAATAATTTTATTACCACTGTAACACTGTAAATCCGCTAAATTCTACATGCCTCTATAGAAAATGGTCGCAGTGTGTGTGTATATATATATATATATATATATATATATATATATATATATATATATATATATATATATATATATATATATTCAAACTTACACAGGTTTCAACTTTCCTGTTCAAATCTACAGAATAATTCATTCATTAAATGTAAAATTATGAGATAACTCATAAGTAAAATCTAAAAATGAATTTTAAAAAATGTTCCAAAAAATATAAGTAAACTGAAGATGCACAAAGTAACACAAAATTAGAATGTAGCATTATGATTTTTATTGTAATTTATACTCCTATAATCTTTTTAAAAGTCTATTAAATCTAGAAAAGTGTAATATTGTTTATTGGGCTGCTATTAAATTAATTTTTTTTTTTGTCACAAATATACTTTACTCCGTCACACTCCACATATACATGTTTGCCACATACATACTACACTTCGTTGCACAGTAATCCAGAAA
This sequence comes from Hydra vulgaris, assembly GCF_038396675.1. Classification (NCBI taxonomy): domain Eukaryota; kingdom Metazoa; phylum Cnidaria; class Hydrozoa; order Anthoathecata; family Hydridae; genus Hydra; species Hydra vulgaris. Next base: position 32,056,706 of record NC_088931.1, on the reverse strand, counting down.
CACCTCACTAAACTTTTCTTCAAATATAGCTAACAAAGCAATTTCAACTTAGAAAGTTTATTTTTAAATTTTTGTTCCCTGTTGTTTTATGCAACATCTTTTGATCACATTCATTTCAAAATTGTCAAAAATTATTATGCATGCTATACAAGCTTTTAAGAAACACGAGCAGCAGTGTGACAATTGATAATGCTAGCAACAATATACTTCATAAAAAGGTGTACCACTTTTTATAAAAAACTTACACTCACATGTGTTGAATGAATGCCTACATTCATTACAGCTTTTTCATACATATTTAAGCTCCATAATTATATCAGTCACAGTTCAGTAACACATGAACCATTGAAGAAGAATGCCCAGAAGAGGACAATGAAGACAATGCCCAGATGAGGACACAGTTTTGCAGATTTTGTAATCTATATTATAATATATATTTTAACAATATATATTATAATATACAATATTATATATTATATATGTGATATACTTTCTGACAAAAAAAGAATAAAAAGCTGAACAAAAATACGCTAATGAGATGACAAAGATATCGTTTTTTAACTAAATATTTTATTGTTCCAAAATTGCTATTTTCAAGTTATTGGCATTTTTCTTTTCTTTTTAATAAATTAGTTTGAAATATTTTTTGAAGTAATTGTATTGTGTTAAAAGTTTTAGAAATTTTATATACAATTTTCTTGGCATTTTGACTATATCATTTTTTTTTGATATAGTCAAAATTTCTCTTCTAACTAACATGACTATATCATTTTGGTTAAATAAGGGAAAAAAATATTTTTTCCCTTTCCTAACCAACATGATGTTGTTGTTTTTCGAATATACAGTTATGATAATGTTAATAGTAAAGAATAATTAATAAATGTTTCTTCTAAAAATTGTATACTTATGAATTTTAAATTGAAAGATGAATTTAAAGAAAATTAAAATTGTATACTTTTTTTAATTTTATTTAGTTAAAATTTCTTTTTTTATCTTTTATTATGCAAATCTCTAAATCTCTACAGTTAATAAAAATAACTGAAATAAAATAAACAATAAATAAACACTAAACAAAAACACTAAACCTGATATTCAAGAGGATGATAGAGATACTGCAGTTTAAAGTAAATATTTTTGGGTCTTCAGTTAAATGTATTATTTTAAAGTACAGACTAATTTATGAATTTTCAGTTAAACACGTATTATATATATATATATATATATATATATATATATATATATATATATATATATTTTTTTTTTTTTTAAAAAATATATATATTTAATTTTTTTTGATGAAAAATTGTTTGGATTTAGGCTGGTATTTTTAAAATTTAAGTGTGAAATACAAACTAGGACAGTGCTGCTCAAAATACACAGGGATAATGAAAGATATATATGTATATACAAGATAAAGTAAAAAATGACAAGATAAAGTAATAAATAACTACATGTTTATACTAAAAGTTTCATGTGTTAGCAATCATCCGATAAAAAATTCATTATGTAATTTCCTTAAAAAACATTTTTGTTCTAATTATACACAAAAAAAAAACAGTTACAAAGCCTTTTATTATTTGCAAGCGCTTCAATCAATTGGTTTTCCTCATCTTTGGGCTTATGGTTGTCAAGCAAAAACTTGTTTTCGTGACGACACTTTGGTATTATTTCAGATTTTTTGTTTACCGATTCTGGGGTACCTTTGTATGAAATTATTAAAAATAAAAAGTAAATTAAATTTGAACCAGTGAAAAAGCACCTTTAAAGCAATCTAGTAGTTTAAAAGTATACTAGAAAAAAAAATACTTTGGTTTCCTCCAGTTTGACATTTTGTTGATTTTTACCCCACTATCACACCTAACATACTAAGCAATGCAATACAGTTCGCAAAAAACCACACAAACATCTGCAAAGAGATCATTAGGATCAATAACTATTGCAGAAAGTCCTTGCTATATTTTAACAAAGAAACAAAGAAAATAAATTTAGCACTGTTTAGATGTCACAATGGGCTGTTTTAACAGTACAGAAGTTTGTGAACTATATATACTAAACTTGCTATTCACAATAATAAAGATGATGTTGAATTATACCATGATGATGGTCGGTTGGCAATCAGCAATCTTGCAAATTGATTGTTTACAAAAAAATATCATTGAAGTTTTTAAAATGATTGGTTTTAAAATGGTAATACAAGCAAACCTACTTGCAGTCAACTTTTTAGATGTATCATTCAATTTACAAAAAAATCTGTTCTAACCTTTTAAAAAATCAAATGAAAAGCTAGATTACATCAACACTTGTTCTGACTTCTCTTTGTTCTTCCCTTCTCAAATCCTTAAACAAATCTCAACCTGGATTAGCCACAGATTATCACGAAAAAATTCCTCAAATGAAAACAATTTTTTACTTACCGTAACCCCAAAGATTAGGGAAACCAAATAATAAATAGGTTTGGAATTTTTCTGCATGTTTTTTTGTGTATAACTAGAATCAAATATTTTTTAATGGAACAACATAATGTATTTTTTACCTGATGATATTATGTAGTTATTTTTTACTTTATCTTGTCAAACATATATATATATATATATATATATATATATATATATATATATATATATATATATATATATATATATATATATATATATATATATATATATATATATATATTTACTATACTGCAATAAAAAGGGTCAATATTTTCAAAAAAGTTTTAATTTATTTTAATAAATTTAATAGATTTACTATTAAATAACAAAAAGACCCTACAATTTAGAAACAAAAAGACCCTAGAATTTAGAAACAAAAAGACCCTATTTTAATAATTTTAATAGATTTACTATTAAATAACAAAAAGACCCTAGAATACAATTATCAAAGTTTAAAACTTTGATAATTGTAAAAAATATACATTTGCATAAAACTGTTTGATATTTAAATTAACAATTTCAGTGAAAAAAAAACTAACCAATATCTGCAACAGTAAATCCGTTCTTTGCTATGCAGACGAGCGATTCTGTGTTTTTCCTAAATAAAACTATGATTTAAAATAACTAAATGACAAATATATAAAATAAATAAATAAATGACAAATAGCATTTATACAAGACTTTAAATATCTTAAATGAATGATAATTTAGAACACAAAATTAACCATCCATGTGCAAATTAAATGTTTGCATTTAAAAAGGAATCTTCAAGTCAATATAATGCACTCATTAGGAAGGATGAGGTTGGTAATAATTTGCAGACCATAAACTGTTAGAGGTTGGCATCAGATTGGCAAAAAGAAATTTGACACAAGGGGGTTGCCATAAAACAGAGAAACGAGATCAGTGATTATTTATTGACCTCAAACACTTTTAGGTCAGCAGTTAGGTTAACAATGCCGACCCTAATTCCTAGGACTGTATATATAAATAAATAAAGCAGCAGGAGTAAATGAGTGCAAGAGCAAAGAAAAGCTCTCCTAAAATAAAATTATTTCCTAAAATCATCATATTCATTTGCAATTCCTTTGAGATGAGAAGAAAAAAAACCTGGTTAAAAATTTTGGTCTTTGGCATTGCTTACACCTACTTTTAACACAAAATGTCAAGAAATCTACTTTTTATACTTTTTAGTTTAATGAAAGTCTGAATGATTCTTTTCAAAATTGTAAAATAAATCTAAATATTAGTTTTTTGCGATTTGTATTCAACAGTGAATATATTGTGTTAAATACAAATATTTTGGACCTCTTTTTTACTACATCCTCATTCTGTTATTCGACAATCGACAATAATGCGACAATTTGCAACACTATTCTTTTTTTACATTTTCAACAATCAAATTTGCGACAATCAAAATTTTTCGACAATCAAAATTTTGCAACACTATTCCACCACACCATGCAGTCATTTTAAGAATTATTACAAAAATTAAAAATTCCACAATAACAGTGAATAATATATTAAAGTAATTAATATATTAAGATAATTAATATATTAAAGTAATTAATATTAAAATATATAATTCATTACATAAAATAAATATTATTATGCAATAATCTAATTTTATTATTTATCAGTTAAATAATTTTATACTTTATCAATATAATTTACAGTGTAATAAAACTATAATTATCAATAAAATTGTATTTATCAAATCTAATCAAAAACATTTGCATTTAAATCAGCACTCACTTTTAATTTTTTTTTTTTTTAATTTTATTTTGTGCAACAACTGTGCCTTTTAAAAACCAGTTTGATATAAAAAACCACGAAGTCATTTTTATAAAAATTATTTTTATAAAAATGACTTAGTCGAGGTCAATATATATATATATATATATATATATATATATATATATATATATATATATATATATATATATATATACATACATATATATATATACATATATATATATACATATATATATATATATATTTATATATATATATATATACATATATACATATATATGTATATATATATAATATTTATATATATAATAATAATATATATATTATATATATATTATTATTATATATATTATTATTATATATATATAATATATATATAATAATATATATATTATATTTATATATTTATATATATAGTAAAATATATACAACACTCGGAATTAGGAAAAATGAGGTCAGCAATAATTTGCAGATCTTAATCTTTTAGAGGTCAGCATCAGGTTGGCAAAAAAAATTTGATAAAAAGGTCATACCATAAAACATAGAAACGAGGTCAACAATTTTTTACCGATCTCAAACACTTTTAAAACGGCAGTTAGGTGGGCATTGCCAATATTGCATGTACATATATATATATCAGTCATGGACAGGAAAGGTGTGCAATCGCATTCTTTTCCTGAGCACAGATTTTTTTTTTTTTTGCAACAACTTAACACTGGCTTTTATGATTTTTGAAAACATTTTAAAAATGCGCTAAAGTCCAAGGTAATAAAGCGAGAAATTGTTTTTGAAGATTGTATACTTAAATTGACATATTTAAATATCAAAAGATATTATATTGTTGAAAAGTGTATTTTTACAATGATTGTAAATGTTTTTAAAACAATTTGTGCAATTAATTTTATAAACAACAACAAAAACGATTGTTTTAATAAACTTTTTGATGAACCCATATAATTAATAGACAAAAACCTAACAAATTTATTTGTTTTGTCATGCTACATAAACATTCTAATGAATTTTGTTTACACTAAGCTAAACGCTTTTAAATAAAGTTTTAAAACACTATAAAATAAATTATCATAGAATATTAAACAAAAATTTTATTTCAAAAGTTTTTTTTTTATTGATGAACAATTTTTTTTTAAATAATTTGCATTCATAAACAACAACGACAATGAATACATTTCAATAAACATTTTTTTAATATACTTTTTGATAATTTAAATAAAGTCATTTTTTTATTAAATGATAATTAGATTTAAGTTTTTTTTTATTTAAAAAAGTTCGCCTAATTTTATCAAAACGTTTGAAAAGATCAAAGTTTTTATATGTTTATGTATTCTTTTTTTGATTTATAAATGAAAATACATTAATAAAAAAAAATAATAGATATAAAAAATAAGATCAGCGATCAGTTATTTAACCTTAACGTAATTACAAAACATAATTAAAAATAATTTTCTATTAGAGTTTTAGTTTTTCAAATTTATATTAGTTAATTTTTTTTAGAGCTATAAGTTTTAATTTTTTTCTAATTTCTCTTTCATTAAGATTTCTTTCTTTTTTATTTATTAAGCCAGTTTATAACTTTTTTTCTCTGTCGGTTTTATTCAGCACATTTTTAATTATTTAAAGAGCCATGGTCAAGCTTTCTAAAAAAACAATTACATGCGGGGTCAAGATTGGAGTGCGATCACATACCTTTCCTGTCCACAACTGATATATAAATATATAAATATATATATATATATATATATATATATATATATATATATATATATATATATATATATATATATATATATATATATATATATATATATATATATATATATATAGTTTACTTTCTACTACTTAAGAGAGTAAAAAAAAAATGATCTTACCTTGGGTTCATTACATCAGCTGCGAGTGTAGGATGCGTAAATTCTTCTTTAACATCCAAATACGGATACCCATTTAAACGTATATGTTCATCATAACTGACCAAAGTAAAGGATGTTTTTTTTATAATTTGTAAACTAAAAAAATAGCTAAACAAAAAACAAATAAAAACAAATAAGAAAAGATACATTCCTTCTGTTCCTAATGCATCACCAACCCATTTGCTTACCATAATAGAAACCATAAGAGGAACAATATAAGTTAAACCTCCAGTTAGCTCAAACATAATGACGACTAATGACACTAAAAAAATTTTCTTTAAATTATTTTTTTAAACTTATTTGAAATACAAATCTAAAAGTTTGAAACATTGTCTTAATGAAACTGCTGCAAGGAAAAACAGAAACATTATTTCTAATAAAGCAGAAACTCACAACTTATTTATATCCTGAATTTGTATAGTTAATAAAAAATTATTTATTACAAAAATGTATAAAAAATTTTACAGAGAATCTTTTACTGAAAAAATAGTGGGCTACCATTTTGGCTTATTATATCTAATATTTACTACCAACACTAAGTAATATTAAATTTTGGCCAAATCAAGAGTGAAAAACTTTAATTAAATTTATACTCAATAATGAAAGAAAAATCATTTTTGTAGTTTGCTGACAACTTACCTCACCCAAAAGTGAGTTAGGCCTAGAGATGTGACGCGTTTTTTTGGTTCTTGTTTTTTTGGTTTTTTTGATCGTTTTTTTGGAAAAAAAACGCAGGGGTCCGTTTTTTTGGGAAATATTTAAAAATTCATCATTTAAGCTACTAAATTTAACTTTAATGGCAATATTATTAAACACATTTTAATTTCAGATTTATATAGGAAAACAAAGGTTGAATTTGACTCAAATTTTTTTTCTTTTGGTATGTTTAAAGGTTTTATTGTTAATGTTTAGGTTAACACGGTTATAGCAGTCCTGTATAAAAAATTATTAGTTAACTTTATCTTCCTCTATTTAATTTTTACTGACTTTATTGTTATATATTGACACAATAAACACTTTTTATCTAAATTTATTATACTTAAATACATTAACTTAATTTTATTTAATATTTGATATATATATATATATATATATATATATATATATATATATATATATATATATATATATATATATATATTTATTATTAATTTACTGTACTTATAAGGTTTTGAGTTGCAAATAAAAAGTTGTAAGCAGTTTTAAAAGCTCTTTTTAATAATCAATTATGTTCTCTATTTAATTATATTTAAATTTTAGATATTTTGCATAACATAGTAAATTTTAGTTTTAAAAATGAGTAAAGCAGGCCATACAAGAGGGAGAAATAAAACCATAGTTGCCAATTTATTTATATCCATGAAACAAATTAGCAAAATGGAAAGAGTTAAATGTTCCTTTTGCTTTGACATTATGTCTAAAAACGAAACTCAAATGACTAAGCATATTGAAAAATGTTGAAAATGTCCTGAAGAAATAAAAAGTCTATATACAAATAAATTAGTTCATAGTCAAAAACAGCAAGACTCTTCTGGAGATGCTGAACCAAAAGCAAAAAATCCACGATCTGATTCTTTTGGAACATCCTCTTCTGAATCAATTTGTAGAAGTAAAACACCAAGTTCCGTGTCTGACAGCATGACAAAAACTGAATAGGTGCGTTTTATATTTTTAAATTTTAAGATTTAATTGAAGAATTAACTGATATGGCAACTAGCTTATTAAAAGTTCATGATGCATAGATTTAAGATTTGTTTTATGATTAGCTGATGTACCAATATGACATTATCTTTTGCAGGAACTGATTGATACACACCTAGCCAGAGCAATATATGCTAGTGGATCGTCACTCCACATAAAATAAAAAATGATTTACTTAACAGACTGGTAGACTTTTAAAATATGCATATTATTTTATAAATAATTTTGATATTAAATTTATAACAAACAACACTGAAGACCATTTCAGTAAGCAGAAATAATATATCAGTAAATAGGTTTATAATACTTATATAGTACAGTATATAATATACCCTAAACTGTATTGTTGGAACATTAAGCCATTCTGGTGAATATATAGCAAACGAAATAAAGAAAGTTTTAGAATAAATTAATCCTAATAAAGTTTTGGGCATTGTGACTGACAATGCTGCAAATATGAAAAATGCATGGACTCGTCTAAAAGATTGTTATCCCCATCTTCATTGCTATGGGTGCATTTCACATGGTTTAAATTTACTGTTCACAGATTTTTTTAAATTGACAACTTTAAGTGTTTTGATGTCACAAGTAACTGATATTGTTAAAGAGATAAAAAATTCTTATTTATCTGTTGCAGCATTTAGAGATATACAAAAAAAATCAGCTGGTATAGTAACATGCATTTCCTTGAAACTACCTGTGCGAACTAGGTAATACAACTAAAAGTATAAATATAATGTATATTACAAAAAAAATTGAACTATGTTATTAATTTTATTATACAATCATAAAAATAGATTTAATAAACTACTTTACTCTAAAAACTTAGCCCATTCTCAAAAAAGGAAGAAGAAGAAGCCAAAAAAATCTTCAAGAAAAGAAAAGATTTTTGTGTAACAGAAATTCACTTGGCTGCCAATATACTAGATCCCAAATTTCAAGGCAGAGTCTTGACTGGAGAACAAAAGGTATTTACATAATTCATATATGATTCTTAAAACCAAGTTTTGCTTTTAATGCCCAAGGCTAAAATGGCTTGGGCATTAAAAGTAAAATTTTGGAAAAATTTTGAATAATATTAAATACTATTTTCAAATTTGAAAATACTATTTAAATTAATAAAGTAATTGTAAAATTATTGAAAGAAAAATCTTTTTATAGATTAATGCATGTGAGGCAATACACAACATTGCTGCAAGTATGCCTGAAGTAAACAAAGAAATTATGATGTTTGACTTGGCTTATTACCAATCAAATGGTAGTATTTTTTCAAAACCTTTTATTTGGACTGCAGGTAGAATAACTCAATCCATAAATTGGTGGAAAGAGTTGTGTTCCTTTACTGAACTATTAAAAGTTTGTCTAGAATTCTTCAGCTACCAGCTTCAAGTGCAGTATGTGAGAGAAGTTTTAGCACTTATTCTAACATTCATAGTGCAAAAAGAAATCACTTAACAACTGAAAGGGCTGGAAAACTAGTTTTCATTTCACAAAATTTAAAACTTGAAAATGTTGAAAACACCAGTTATGAAAATGGTACAAGCATAACTACTCCTCAAATTAATAATGCAAGTGTGAATAAAGCTCCTAGCACTTCAATGGCTTGGTCAGAGTCTGAAGCAGTTAATATAGAAAGTGACAGTGACTTTGTTTATGAATCATTAGATGAAGGTAGTCTAGGGCAGGAAGACTCGAACTCAGAAAGCACACCTAATTAGAATATCTTATAGTTTAAATACATGTTAAAATTACTAAATTATTGAATTTTTTTGCTTAAGTATTTATCCTTTTTTTTAATTGAGTATATACTACACTACACAGTGCTACACTACTTAGCACTAAATTAATAACGAATTAAAACTAATAAAACATTATTATTCAAAAATATTAGAATATGTAATTTAAATAAAGTTTTTTTTATAAGGGGTTACTGCCAATATAATTCAAAATATGTAACAAACAATGTAAAGCTAAATTATTACATAATAAATATTAGGGTTGTCTATTTCTTTAAAGATTTGAAATCAGATATAAAATAAGCATCATATTGTATATTAGTATATTTAAATTATGAAAAATGGTTATTTTGTCATGGACAAGTATAGTTTCTGTATATAATGAGTGTAATATTTAGGATGTACAGCAATATTTAAGAAGTAAAACATGACAAATAAACATTCTCATACAATATACCTAGATTTATAACTAACTTAATACTAAACCGCCTAATAAATACACTTAATAAATAGCTCTTTAAATTTTTTATTAAAACATTAACTTTAAATTGGTGTTTATACATTATATTTGTGATTATAATGATCATATACTATAAATAGACAGAATAAAACAAAAACTTTTCCAAATTATTTACCAAGAAAAATAAAAAACTTGTTTAAAAAGTCAAAAAAACCAAAAAAACACCAAAAAAAACAAAAAAACACGTTTTTTTGACCCAAAAAAACGCAAGAGGAAAAAAACGCGTTTTGCAACTCTAGTTAGGCCTAATATGTTATGTTAGTACAATTTTTTATGTAATAAACTGCCATTTATGCCTAGATATTTAAAATTTATGAGAACTTTAACTTTTTTTTTATTCCAACAATTAACTTAACTTAAACATTAACTTCCAACAAGGCTGCAAGCAACCACTATTAGAGTTAGAAGTTACTGAAAAAGAAAAGGTCAAGTTTTTAAAGCAAAATAAAGAATAATATATAATTTAGATTGCTAATTGTATGAATAAGAAAAACAAGATGAAGAGAGGGAATTCCAAAGAACTGATGTTCAAGGAAAAAAACTAGACGAATAAGAAGTTTTGGAACACTTAGGAACAGTCACAGTAAAAGGACGAGACTTGATTGAATGACAAGTAACACGAGAATAAATTTTAGTAGAAGGCACAAGAGATGCTAGCTCTTTAGAGCAGTACCCATTATAGTATTTACAGAAAATAGAAAGAGAACCAACATTAAGATGATGTGACAATGGTTGAAGGTTGGCTGCAAGAGCACATCCAACTATGTTTACAATGCATTTTTGCACCTTGTCTAAAAGAAGAAAGGCATTATTCGAACATCTGTTTCATAGTTTCCAAGAAAGTTTGTAAGTAAGAGTTAATCCTAAAAGACGAAGGGTAAATGACTCATCAAATACATTACTGTTCATAAATGCTATCTTAGATGTAAAAATTTCTGGAAGATCATTAATCTAAATTAAAAAAAGTATAGGACCGAGGATAAAACCCCCAAAGTTACAGGAAATGAAAAAGAGTGCTGTCCATTGAGAACAACTTTTATACAACTATTGGTAAGAAAAGGATTCAATAATTTTAAAGATGTTACCTGATATACCATAAAAAAAAAGCTTATGGAGAGGGCCAGCATGCCAAACATTATCAAAGACTTTAGAAATAACAAGAGCAATAGCCCTAACCTCTCCACATCTATCCAATGCACAATAAAACCTATCAGTTATTACCGTTAATAAATCAGCAGTACAACAAGAAGATCTATGTCCATATTGATAACTAGAAAGAAAGTTATTAGATTCAAGATGAGAGATGTGTTTGATAATTAAAGACTCAAAAACCTTGCTTATGATAGTAATAAGATTAATGGGATGGTAGTTAAACGAGTCAGATTGCTCTCCAGAATTTTTGAAAATAGGGATAACAGTTGCTGATTTCCAGCAGGCTGGAAAATAAGACTCTGATAAGCATTTATTAAATAACTTCGAAAGTATAGCTGACTACTCCAGAGATCACTTCTGCAAGACTATAACAGGTATTTTATAGTCTTGCAGAAGTGTTCTCTGGGTATCCCTGCTTAAGATACAGAAGCCGGAGTGATACGAAGATCAGGCAATGGATTAACCTGTTTGTCAGCTATATCAGGTAGAACTCAACTAGCGAAATCAAGAGATGATATTGATGAGAAGTTCTTTGCAAACAATTCAGCTTTGTCTTTAGGTGAGGTAACAAAATCTGAACCATTCAAAATAGGAGGAATAACAGATTTGCCCTTATTATAGATACTGTTAAAAATTCTCCAGAAGCCTCAGGAGCCTAATTTTTGATGTCTGTTTTCTAGAGAATTATTTTGGCAATTGGAAATAATGTTTATTATAAGAAATTGCAGCAGTATATTTAGAGGAAAATAAGTAGAAAAGTGAGGCTTGACTTGAATAGTGGAGAGGGAATAAAAGATTCCATCCCAGTCTGAATTCATGAAGTTACATAAGAAGCATACTTGTCAGCAGAAAGACAAAAGATTTCTACCTAAATGCCATCATGAAAAAAAATCACGGAAAGAGTCCCAGTCAGTTTTAAGGTAGTTGTAAGTGGTACAATGATAGGGGGATTCTGATAATGAAGACGAACGAGATAATAGTTTTAGAGAGATCAAACTGTGATAAAAAGCACCTAAATGTGGAGAAACTGAACACTGACTAGGATCAGAAACAAGACATAACTCAAGTAGAGAAGGTAAATGATTCTTGATGAAGATAAATAAAAGGTGACTATTTGTTTTAGAGATTGAGAAAGGCAAAAGTTAAAAAATAAAAAAGAGAAAAAAAGTTAGAAGCCTTAACACACTACACTATATAATAGTCCAAGCAATTGCTTCATTAATATTAATAAAGCTTAAGCCATAACAAAGAGTTCCAAATGTGGCCTCAACAATACACAACAAAAGTACAAACAGGGACACCATCCATGTGCAATAGTACTCTGATATTTTACAACTGTTGATGGAATCAGCCTCTCTGAGAGCTACAACAGAGTTTAGGAAACCTGACTACCAGGGGGTCTCAGAACAACAAAAGTGAGTTTATACCCTGAGCTGTACCCTCATAAGGAGATAATAGAATGAGTTGCCTAGTTATAAAAAAAGAGACACAAGCAAAATATGCAATGCAATGAGTCAAGAATATCCAGCATCCAACATCCTAAACTGGAAATAATGTATTATAAATACATCTACACCAGCCTAATAGAAAAAGAAGGGGTGCAAATCTGGTCAACAATTAGAATCTGTTTACCCCTTAAGTCTTTGCCTAGGAGGCCTTTTAATAGACAGTAGCCAGATGCATTTATAATCTGCCAAAAATGAGTATTTTTTATTAAGACACCATCTCTAGTCTTTGCCCAACCAAGAGCCCTAAAGCAGGAGTATGTTAATTCAGAGTTGGCATCTCTTAGCCTTTGCCTAAAAAAGCATATCCTACAAGACAGCAGGACATGAAACAGGTTGTACTGGGTTACATGTTACCAGTTGCAAGATAACCTGACCTAACAATAAATAATATCAAAAAATAATTCGTTTTATACTCAATTATAATCTTTTGAAATCTTTTATCATTTTTATGTAATATATTCTTCAATAATAAAGAAAAGATAATTACTGATGAAACTTAATGGATAACATAGTTTTAAAAAAATCTAGCAAGATTCAACATAAAAAAAGATGCTTTTAATCAGGGATGCAAAGTCCCAAAAAGGACTCCGGATTTGAAAGTCACAAAAAGATTACTTCTTCCTAATTTTTGGTATCCAAGAGCCCTAAAAATATAAATAAGTTTATATACTACTAATAGAAAAAAAATTACGACTTTTGGGTATGAGGAACATTCATTTAGAAACCGGAGTCCTTAGGTATAATGGCGGCAAGGACTCTGGGCTTAAAAACAATAAGTTTCAAGTCATTAAATCTCATGAATTTTTTTCTTATAGCAGATCATTAGTCAACGAACATGTTTAGAGCTTCTAGACACTACAGACTTGGAAAAAGCAGAGAAACAAGGCTGGAGTTATTTTAGGACTCTGCATCTCTGCTTTTAAGATGTAGAATAACCAGTATGACATTCTTTGAAATAAAATTGAACAAAATTAATTTTACCTAAATTAAAGTAACAACAAACATTTTTTTAATAAAAAAGTTATTAAGAATAAAGTTTTTATTAATTTTTAAATTTTTTAATTTAATATATAACTTTATTAGGCCAACTTAAAAGCTTTTGAAGCAAATAATTTTGTAAATTATTACCAGTCATACGAGTAACACCACCCAGTGTTGCTGCAGCACCAGTCATTGCATATAGACCTGGCACAATGCAATGGTTCTTCATTTTAGAACAAACACCAGACCAAAGAAAGAATGATGAATGTGAACTATAATGACATTATTTAATACATATACATTAATAAATTAGTAGAAAATCACTTTTTTTTAAGGCCTCAATTTTCGGCCTTCAGGCAAGACCAAGGACTAACAACTCTGCAAACATATATATACATTGAACTTCTAAAAAATATATTATATATAACATACTCAACAAGCATTTCCATTCCAATCCCTAAAACACGACCTCCACATGCTCCTATAAAAAGACTTGGAACAAAAACACCTGTTGGAACCTATAAAAAAATGAATTAAAAAAAAAGAAGCCAGAAAAGAGTTTTTAGCATAATAAAAATTCAAAACAAATAAATTTAACATTCAACAAACTACAGCTTAAATATTCACAAAACTTAATTTTTCAAATACCATTTTGTCTTTGAAGAGGCCAATGAAACTTTATAATTTATTGGTTTTTGTAAATTTAAAATTATGATGTGTATTTAAAAAAGTATGCAATATTTTAAAACAAAGTTCATAACTGGTTTACAATATATACATTTATAAGTGTGTATACATATACATGTATATATGTATATTGCTATTGTGCTTGAGTGCAGTATAAAACTGATAACAACATAAACTGTGATTGCATCGTATAGTGTATCAAAAACCATAGAATAGACAGTTATGAAAATAAAAACAATATAACCTGGTCAACTGTAGTTTTACTGAACCTTGAAAATGTTTAGTTAAAAAAATAACATAAATAATTAAAATAATTGTTTTAAAGTTATGAAACTAGTTTATCGTTTAGAAAATATTCATACCTTCATACCAAAGGTAAAAACAGTCAAAACTGACGTAAACACCATGGCAAGTAACAATTTCCAAATTGCTTCATGAACTCCAGGACCTAAGCTTCTATGGGGATAGAACTCGCTGTTAATATGGTGTTGAGTTCCATTTGATAAATAGATATAGTCACTAAATGAGAATTTTATTAAAAGCAAAAACTCAGAAACAATAAATTTTATTTAATAACAATGCTTATACCAAAGTGAAGAAGTGTCCTCTGGGCCGCATTTTTGAAAAAGCCTGTATATAACACGACTAGCAGAGTCTCTAGTAAATTCATTTGGGTAGGAGATTAACACTGTAAATACTGTTGTGACTAAAACCTAAGTAAAATAAAAAAAATATATAATTTAAAGATAATAACTTTCTCTACAACTATTATTATAAATTATTCATCATTTTATTAATCATTTATCATAATATACGCTTTCGTTTTTAAAGTAGTTTTAATTAGTTACTGGGCTTTTCTAAATTTGAATGAGCGCGTTCTCAAAATGCACGTAGTCATTGGAGAAAAATCTCTCAAGCAAGTTAAAACTTTTTACCTTTTGGAATTTAATTATTATTTATTAATTTAGAAATAATACATAAAGAATCATATTAAGATAAATAATTATCATTAAGATCATATTATAATTGAAGTAAGTATAGAAAATAGTTTAGCAATTTATATATAACATTTTTATTAGATATAAAGTAGAAAGGATCATTCCTTTTAAGTTTTTAAATCATTTATATTTTGTTTGTTTTAGTTTTTCTTTTAGCTTTATTTTTTTTTTTAGCAGCTTTGTTTTTATTGAGCTTATTTTTTTTTTTAGAAGGAAAATAGGGGTATGGATGAAGACTAATTATTTTTTATGCAACAAAAAAGTTATACTGATGCAATTTCCATAAAATTAGTTATTACTACTTTGAAATTTCTGTGGTGCGATTAACTATTTTTGTTCTTTTTTAGAAAATTTAGAAAAATGAATTAAAATTTTGTGCATTCATGTGACATGACATGTCACACGTTATTGTATGTAAAGGTTAAATTTTGTTATGAGGATTACAGTTCTTATGAAAAAAAAATGAAGGTAAAGAGTATTGTTTGTATATATATATTTATATTTTTTTTACTTTGAATCTTTTTAAATTTTTCATGTCATTTTTTAAAATTTTTGATTACACAATTCAAGTTATGTATGTTTATTGTTTGCATATATGCTTTTTTAATAAGTATGTGTATGTGATAGTATGTGCTTTATAGCTGTTTTATCAATGTGTTTTTATAATAATGTAAAGTGTTTTTCTATTGTTTGTGTAAGTGTTAATATGTGTTATATAATTGTTTTATAAATGTGTTTAAATATGTTTATATAAGGTTAAATATATATACTTTGTTTATAGTTGGTACATATGTTTATATTATGTTGTTTCCATGTTTTCAAAGTGCTGTGACTTGGTAAATGTTTAGAGCAAGATATGTCAACCTTGCCAGCCAACTGATGTACTTATAGCAGAGGGTTACACGGCAGTGTTTAGTGTCAAACTGTTACTGCTTTAGGTCTAGGCGTTTTAAAACCTTTATTATTAATTATTCTGAAAATACATAATGTATTTTAATAACATTTTGCGTAATGTTGTTACTTATGTTCTGTTATATATAAATGGTATGTTGTATATGAATGTTAAGTCGTTATATGCATATTATATTAACTTATGGTGTGTGCTATTGTTGTGTTTTGTTGTTGTTATGTTGTTTTTTTTTTGTAATCTTTTGAGTTGATAGACATTTGGCTTACCTTCACGCTGGTGTCTATTGTTAAAAATGATAAATAGGTAATTTCATTATTAGATCTCACTGCTTTTAATCATTCACTAAAAGCCAAGACAAATTATTTTGCCATTTATACAATTTGTTTTAAAAACTTAAAGCCAATACAAATTATTTTGTTACAAACTATTTTATAAACTAAAAGCCGAGACAAATTGTTTTGTCATATATACAAATTGTTTCATCTCAATTTGATTTTTTGTCTTTAGTGCTGATCATTACATGATTTTCCTAAAAATATTTTGGAATCATGAACCAGTATAAATTATTTTCTGAAAGCTAACATGAAATATTTAACAACCACTACTCTGTTAAATCACAACAGCTTTTCTCTATAAAGTACATTGATTTTCATTTTTTGTATGTAATGTTTTTCTTTATTTACTTATTTGTTACATTTTTTATTTTAGATTTATCAGATAACGTATTTATGTGGTATACAACAATTTTTTTTTTAATTTTTCTGTATTAGCAGTATGTTTATTATTAGAATTACAGGTTTTTAATAATTTCTTTTTTATTATTATTTCCTAATTTATTTATTTAGATTAATTTTTTTAAATAAAAAAACTTAGAAGTTATTTTTTTATTAAACATCTCCTAGCTGATATATATTTTTTTTAAGTCATAAGATTATTGTATAATTTATTTTAAATAACAGTTTTTTATATATAAAAATTATTTGTGTTTGCAATTTAGAGTAGAAAAAAAACTATATAGAAAAGATTTTTTGTTACTACTTTTAATTTAAAGTGAAATTTAAATGAATGATATTACGCTAGAAGCAGATATTAGTTTAGAAAATGGAGATGTTAATAAGCAAGTTAATCATCGCAGAAATGAAAGAGATAGGCTTAGGTGAAATAAAATTAATAATCAACAAAATGCTAGATATGCTGCTTGGCAAGCAACAAATAATTCAAACCCAAATGAGGAAAGCTTGGTTAGGCGAGTTGAAAATAATCGTTGCAGAAATAAAAGAGATGAAATTAATAGTCAACAAAATACTAGATATGCTGCTAGATACAATAGAAGGCATTGTATAGCAAGAAGTAAAACTATTCCAGATTATAATTATTTAGGAGAAATTAATTATATTTGTCAGCATTGTGGTGCTAAGAAATTTCCTGATAAAACACATTTTTATGTTGCCATAATGATAAGGTAGTTTTGTCGCAACCTTCACCATTTCCACAAGATATATAATGTAGTTAAACCCATGAATCATGGGCCGCCATGAATTAGAATATATGGTCATGTTTTTCATCATATAGGTAATCTAAGGCTAAATCAAGATGCTCCGCCGACATATTGTCAACTATACATCTATGATCCACTTGCAACAGTAAACAACGAGGTAATGATCTTTGCTTAAATGATTTAATGTTTCGATTGCAAACTATTATTAGTGAAGAGAAACCATTTTCTCTTTTAAAAACATGGCTGAAGTGGAAAATGAAAAAATTCATTGAGCAGCTATAGAAAGTCACTCAGTTTAGTTGTAAAAATGTCTTTACTTGAAGGGCAAGATAGACATCGCTATAATCTCCCTTCACATAATGAAGTTGCAGTTGTATTGTACAGTATTGAAGTTGCAGTTGTATTGTATTATAACTTCAAGTACTTTAGTTTTATTCTATTTTTTCTTCTAGGAGAGTTGAAACAAAAACTAAGTATAAATTATATGATTAGTAAAGTTAAATAAATGAAGCATTTATATCTTTACCTCAGAAGTCAAAGGTTGGTTGTCACATTTTAGAATTTTTCAGGAGAGAGGAAATAATAAAATAATTAGTCTTTATTGGCTTATTCTTGATGGTTAAATTTATTTAATTTTTTTCATGTTTTATTTAATTTGCCTTAAGACACATGAAATATAATTTTGACACAAAAACAAAAGTTAAATAAAAAAAGTGAAAAGTCATTTTTGGACAACAGACATTTTTCCTTTGAACATTGTGGGGACGCCAGACCTATTATATTGACCTAACTTTGTTTCACATTGTCGTAGGACAACAGTCTTTATACCTTTGTAGATACTGAAAAAACGAAAAAGGTCTCGTATATAACTCATTTTTACAAAAAACTGAACAACCGACCTTCGTCTTCTGAGGTACAGATATTAGGATTTAAAGTTCATTTTAGTTTATAGTTTTGGTTTAGTTTATAGTTATTTTTAGTTTATTTTTAGTTTAGTTTTAGCTTCAATTATCTTTTTTCTTACTTAAGACAACTTTATGGAGGAAATGAAGGGAATAGGTAAAAAAAATTATATTTATATATTTATATGTAAATATTATTTTATCGATTATTTTGAGGTATATTTTTTTTGTCTTTAGTGTCTGGTAGAAACATAACTGGTAGGGCTGTGTTTTATATTTTCATATTTTGTGTGGAGAAATATGTGCAATAGGTGAAAGAATTATTTAACAAATATGACATTTTTTAACTGTTTGCGTTTTACTCATATTTTTATTAAAATAAAATTTTTCACATTTTAACCCTTTTTAATTTACTCTCTATTTTTTTTTTTTTTAATATTTTTAGCATTGTCTTCTGTTACCTGTGAAAATGGTGAGGTTATGCTTTATATTTTGATTAAATAAAATTACAAATATTTATAATTTTTATTATATTCTTTTATTTGTAATTTTAGAGTCGTTAACATTTGAGAGCTTTTGTGAATTTAGATTCATTAATATTTGAGCACTACAGAAATTATAGCTCCCAACACCCAGGGCCTCTCTTGGAGAGGTCCTTCAATAAGTGGTGTAGTAATGGCAGTATGGATGAGCCCTCCTTCAAATTGAGGGCTCATCCATACCGGGGTGTTGGGAGACACCGAAGAAAAAACAGCAACCAAAAGGTTGTAAATGTCTTCTATCAGTGAAGATATTTATAACTTTTTTGTTTCCACTTTTTTTACGGTGATTATTTTGTATTTTTTTTAATTTTGTAATTTTTTTTTAACAATATGTTATGTTGCTTATTTGATTTTATTTGGTCTTTTTTAATTAAAATTTTTTTCACCAATTAAATTCAGTTAATTGGTGAAAATATAGTCAAATTGATTCATTATCCAATTATCATAATATAATGATGCTACATTCTATTGCTAAAAATATTTAATTGGTAGCTTAATTTATTGAACTCACTGCTTTTAAAATTTACTATAAGCCAAGACAATATTTAGCATTTGAAGCATTTGTTATTTTGCTTTTTAATTAAAATATTTTAAATATATTGTGATGTCTTTTGAATTAAACTAAAGTTTACTAAAAGCCAACACAAAATAACGTCATTAAACAACACCGACAAGAACTGCTGCATCATGACAGCAACTGAAGTATGACAACAGGTTACCGAAAGCAGGTAAATTGTTTTCCAGTTATTTTGTTTTTCTTTTCTTTTATGTCTACTTATCTGTTACAATTTTTATTTTAGATTTGTCATACGACGCATTAATGCAATATAAAAGATCAAAGTATAAAAAAATAAAGAGAATAAAAAGTTGGTTAAAAAGTTACAAGTTAACAATATTTTATAAAAGAACTTCAAAAATAAAATTGTACTAAGCAAGAAAAAAAGACTAAGAACTATGAAGCTCAAAATTTATTTTAAGCAATTAAAAAAAAAAATTTTTTTAAACTGTCAAGTGAGGATGCAAACCAAAGAGAACTGTGAACTAAATCACAAGTTAAGTTATAGGGATATTTAGCAGATCATATATAAATGATATGATAGCTCTCTAGAGCAGCATCTAGAGAGAAAGAGAAACAACCTTATGATTAGCTTATGATTATGAGTAGCAAAAAAATTTTATGTAAGTTTTTTACTTCAGTAGTTGGTTTTAAAAAATTACAAGTTTATAACAAATTCATTTTATACAACTTAAACATCAGATTAAAACGTTGTCCACTAGTCTGGAATATACAAATAATAAAACATAAAAATTTGAAAAAATTCCACAAAACTTAGGTTCTTAAGAATAGAAAGTCTTAAGACCAAAAAATAAGAGATGACCTTATTTATTATTTTAAAATACAAACATCAAATTACATAAATAAAGTAAAATGTTGCAATCCAAACTGTGACTTAATATATAAATAAATAAATTTTCCTTAACTAATCATATAGTTACTATAGTCAAGTTACTTATGATATTCAGCAATATGAACCATGATATAATAAGTAATTTTATTGAATCTTATTTAAAAGAAAAAAACATTAATTTACAACTTTTTAAATACCAACAGCTTTTGAGCTTCAAATATTTAATATTACCAATAAATTATATCAACATCAATCTATTTATCAAATCAATACCAATATATGTATTAATATAATATTAAAAAATGTAATATATATATATATATATATATATACATATATATATATATATATATATATATATATATATATATATATATATATATATATATATATATATATATATATATATATATATATATATATATATATATATATATATATATATATATATATATATATATATATATATATATAGTAAAAATCTAAATAATTATAACACTTGATTTATTTAAAACATTTTGGGCTTACAGAAAAAACTTGTGAAGGCGATCATTAAAAGTTTTTTCTGTAAGCCCAATATAATATCTACCTTAATCTTGCGGATTTGTTTTAACTTTACATAAATAGATGACATTTTTACGGAGGGTAATAATCTTTTTAAATACGCCGAATACCAGCATGTTTTAAGAAAATTTGTCATTTTATTTACTAATTAGATTACTTATATTTAATAATTTCTTCAAAATATTTTAGGAGATTGTTTAATGCTGGTTTTTTACCTAACTTTAAGTTTGAAAAATTAATTTACAAATAGATTTTTTAGTTTTTTAATAACTAGTTATTATTACCCTCCATTTTCAATTAATGTCAAGACAAACATAGCCAAACTTTTCCTAAATTTAATCGATAAAACTTCCCAAAATCTCATAAATTCCATAAGCTGTTCGAAACAACCTGAAGGTTAGCTATAGCTGTCTTCCAAATATTCGCGACATTATCACTTCACACAACAATAAAATTTTATCAAATTCTTTAAACCTTAATGCTCTAATGTGCAATTGCCGACAGATTAATTTATGCCCACTTAATGGAAAATGTTTAACTAAAAATGTCATCTATTTATGTAATGTTAAGACAAATCCGCGAGATGAAGGTAGATATTATATTGGGCTTACAGAAAAAACTTTTAAAGATCGCCTTTACAAGCACAATAATTCCTTTCTTATGAAAGTGTCAAACTCTACCCAACTTTCTTAATTTGTGTGGAGTGTTAAAAAGAAAGGTTTAAATCCTGACATTCTACTGTATTTTCAATATATTTTTTTTATCGTTGTTTTTTTTGAGATTTGTAATATCTGATGATCGCTATTTGCGTGAAACTCTGAGTAATGTTTTAAATAAATCGAGTGTTATAATTATTTAGTTTTTTACTATATATTGCTCTACTTTGGTATTGAGCACTCTTTAACAAGAAATATTTACACAATTACTACAATATATATATATATATATATATATATATATATATATATATATATATATATATATATATATATATATATATATATATATATATATATATATATTAGATGATTTTGATAAATTTATTAAGTTTGCTTCAAAATAAAAAACTAAACTTTTGTAAAATATAGAAAACAAAAATAATTTTTTTTAAATGATTGAAAATCATCTATAAAGCACCTCAAACACTGGATGATTTCCAAGCCGTGTTGTTTTCCTTAGTCTGCACCAAAATATATTACATTTATTAAAAATTGATCCAAACCAACCCTAAAAGTAACAAACATTTGAAATGCAATAAACAGTCATTAAACAATTTGCAGAAGAAAAACACTTTTTACAAAAATAGAATCCACAACCTACTCCAAACACTCCTAAAAAGATAAATGGAACAAGCTCAAATGGTTGCCATGGATTATGGTAGTTCACATAGAACATAACAAAGGTACCATTTCCATATGGATTCATATATCCAAATGTCAAAGCAGCAATCATTGCACAAAAAAATGTTCGCCATAATGTTTTTAAAGGAAAGTAGTAACTGACCTAAAATATTTAAACTTTAAAATTACAAAAAAATCTTCTAATTCTAATTATCGTGACACCACTATGTCAAAAAATGTTATGAGTAGATTTATTATCAATTGATTCTACATAAATATATTTTACTTGCTTTTAGATATTTTTACACTGTTTTCTTTATATCACCTTATTTCTCGTGTTTTTTCTTCTATTTAACTACACTTTTTGTTATTACTTTTTATTAACTTTTATAAATTTAAATTATTGAAATTGATATTTACCCAGCAGGGGAAAAAACTGTTAAAGATGATTTTTCCATCACTGAGTATAATAAGCATTTAGTTACAAAAGCGGAGATTCTGTGTAAAAAAATGTTTTGAACAAGAAGTTCCAAGTTCGATCCCCAACATTTCTGTGGTAGTACAGTGCTCAACTTGTTTTTCTGCACAGTGGCCTTGTACATCAAGGTTTATGTTTCAGAGTTAAAAAATTAAGAGAGGATTGTAACCACAATTAAACTTAAAAGTAGCCTCCCCGACTGCAGTGGCTCCTTAGTCATGAGGAGGCGAAAGATATTAAAAAAACTGAAGCATATTTGTAATAAAGATCAACATTTTATCTTCCTTCTTTAAATACTTGTACAAGTGCTTTTTTTTGATTTGTCATGTGCTGATCAATGTTGCACTCTTAAAGGTACAAACTGAATTTCTATAACTGTTGGAGAGCATCACACATCAATCCTAGATCCATAAAAAACCTTTGTAGATTTTTCATGTTAAATCTTCTTAAGTGGATTTTTCATTTTTGTCCCTTGTAGGATCAACCATTGCTTCTACAAAATGACTCATAACTTTTCTATACTACAAATACTGAACAGAAGCTAGATGACACCCATCATGTATTTAATCAATTACTTAATTAACTCAACCAATTTCAGCAGCTGAATATTAAGTAATTCCACACAATAATGAAAGTTTCTGTTTTTTAGGGGGTAAGCATGATAAATAATGTAAAGCTTATCAAGAAATGATTTGAATCTATTGATACCTGAAATCTCTCTACTAGTATTGCCTACTGATAATTTTAGTCTCTGATAAGCACAATGTTAAACTATAAAAGAAGGAAATTTTTCAGTGAGTAATTTGACAACGCCACTTTTGCATCTTAACATCAATGATTTCCTTTTGCAACTTTATATGCAGTTCAAAAAATACATGCTGTTACAATTTTATTATGTTATCTTTAAAAGAATTTAATATATTGTTTACAAGAGTCTCTTTTTTAACTTTTTCTACTATCTTTAATGCAGCTTGATGTCCAGCAAATTCTTTGTGATCAAATATTTTTTGCAAACTCAGCTGTTGCTATCTATCTTTGCCATAATAAAAAGATGTTTTTAAATATATTAATTAATTTGTAACTTTGAATTTTAAATGCCGATAAAATGAATATAATAAAAAATACTGTCACAATTATGAAAATAAGTGATAATTGTAATCAAAAATAAAAATAATGTCAACTTTCAAAAAGTAAATTTAGTTTTTGCCAACAGCTAAGAAATAATAGATTTTGAAACATAATGATGTAATGTTTTTAAGTCATAACATAATGATGTAATGTTTTTAGTCATAACTATATTAGTTATGGATTTTAAAAAAGTTGGAAAAATCACAACATCAACATAATAAGATCACCAGTTTATTATTAATTTTATTTAAACATAAAAAAACAATTAAACTCAAGTCTTTATTATGTCAAAATGTTTTATTATCATTACTTTTTATGTAAAGTTATGTCTATTAAATTACAGCTAATATAGTTTCTTAAATCCTTAAAAATACAAAATTTGACAAAAATATAGCCAGCTACAACTATCAGCAAATACAGTAATAAAAAAAGATTATTGATTTTTTCATAGAAAATTAGCTACTAATTGTACTAAAAATAAATCGTGTTATAGTTAGCAAGTGGACAAAAAAATATCAGTAACAAGACTTGATTTTCTATAATTGCTATAAAAGCATAATATGCTTTTCAATGTTTGCTTTGTAATCTCTATATATAAAAAAAATGTATTTAATTTCAATTTTAACTTTTAAATATTATTTCAAAATTTTATTTTTAATGTAAAATTTTTGTTTTCCTATATAAAATAAGTACACAAAAATTATTTTCCTTAGAAAATAATATGTGTTGCAAGTTAACCTTAATAACGACTGAAAAAATAAAAGCAATCATGAATCTATTTTATATGCAAAGGTTTTTAACAATTAAACTCTAAGAATATACAATTGTTTTATCAAAAAATATATAATGGTCTTATCAAAGAAGATTTAATGGTCTTATCAATGAAGATATAATAATTTTATCAAAGAATATATGGTTTTATCAAAAAGTATATTTGTGGTAATAGCATTAAACTATTTCACATTTTTAATCTCACCTATGGCTCTGAACTGAAATGAAAACAATTTAGAGCTGCCTAACTAATAAATAATTAGTTAAAAGACACTTCCAAGTTTTATTAAAAATAAGTCAAATGAAATATAAAATAAAAAACCTCTTCTAAACTGAATAGAACTCCACCAACAGGTGCCCCAAATGCAACAGATACACCTGCAGCAGCTGCAGCAGACAAAACCTAATTTAGAAAAAAATCATGTTTAAAATATTTACAATATAAAAACATAAACTTATGAATATATATACGGTATAAAGCAACACACCTCTCTTCTTTTAGATTCATTTCCATAATACTTGGGGAAAAATCTGGCAAGAACATTTCCGATACAAGCAGCTACATGTACCATAGGACCTTCTTTACCTAATTTTAAGCCAGAAGCTACTGATAGAATTAATGTAAAACTCTTGATAATCAATGTCCACCAACCAAGAAAACCTCTTATCACAAATCCACCTAATATAGTTTTTATCTGAAAAAACAAAAACAAAAAACATTTTTTTGCTTATTATTATATCATTTAATATTACTTTACTACTACTAAATAAACATAACATTACCAAAATATATAAATGAGATTTTTATTCAAAATATAATAAAGCCTAAAAAAAAAGATTTGAAAAATAGTTCAAATATAGCAGCTCATGTGAAAGTCAACAAAATTCCTGTTTTCTAATCTGTAGACAACACATGCTTTTTAAATTAGCATATCAAATTTTCGAAACAGACTCAATATATAAATAATAAAGATTCAGTCAAACAATAAAATACACATTTTTAATATAATTGTATTAAATAAGCTGCACAGTAAGTGAATAGAAAGAAAAAAAGAGAGATGACACTTTTAAGCACTTCTTTTCAGAGAAATTAATATTTCTATGAACATTTTTTTAAACTTTACATCCTGTTTTATATAAAAGTTTATGTTATTGCATTACAAAATATAAACCTGTATAGATTTTTCTTTTTTTGATTGTCAATTAAAAAAATATTAAAAAATTTTATTTAAAAAAATTTAAACCATTTAAAAGGTTTATAAAGGCTCAAGAATATGCTTATTTTTCACCTAAAATATATATACATATATATATTTACTTTTATATTATTTATATTAATTATCTGTGTGTGTGTGTGTGTGTGTGTGTGTGTGTGTGTGTGTGTGTGTGTGTGTGTGTGTGTGTGTGTGTGTGTGTGTGTGTGTGTGTGTGTGTGTGTGTGTGTGTGTGTGTGGGTGTGTGTATATATATATATATATATATATATATATATATATATATATATATATATATATATATATATATATATATGCATATATATATAAATAAATATATATATATATACATTTATTTATTTATTTATATATACACTGGCGAGCAAAAAAAAGTGAACAGTACAATTTTTCAGTAAACTATGTATTATTAATCAATTAAAAATATAATACATAAAATATAACATATCGCTTATGTTAAATACATATACATACACATATATACGACTCATTTTGAAAAAAAAAATTAATATTTTGTGTGGCCACCACCATTTTTCATCACTTCATTTAATCAACGCGGCATTGACTCAATTAAACTTGCTATCAAACGGTGAGGTATTGTAACCCAAACTTGTTTTATGGCTGCCCAAAGATCATCCAAAGATGAAATATTATTTTTATGGACCTCTTTATCCATATAGTCCCACAAATTTTCAATGGGATTAAGGTCTAGACTTTGGGCAGGCTAATTTTCAAAAAGGAAGATAGTGTTATCCTTGAGCCATTTTTTAACTTGTTTAGATGTATGGCAAGGAGCATTGTCATGTTGAAATTTAATTTCATCTTCTTCTAATTCTTCCAGTGTGGGCAGCAAAAATTTTTGTAGAATACTAATGTATTCTTTGGAATTTATTCGTAATCCATCTTCGACTCTATGCAATCTGCCCACACCTTTGGCAGAAAAACAACCCCAAACCATAATTCCAAGATTACCCTTTACCATTTGGTGAATACAATCTGGATTTAATTGTTCGTTCTTACGTCTAATGCACATCTGTGGACGATCTGAATGCAAACAAAATCGTGATTTATCTGACCATAATATTTTTGTCCAGTTTGTGTTTTTATTATATTTTACCCAAGCTAACCTTGCCTTTTTATGGCGTGCTGTAAGAAGAGGTACTTTTTTACATGGGTGTATTTTGATCTTTAAGACGCCTCGAAATTGTCTTACAGCACGCCATAAATATTAATTTTTTTTTTCAAAATGAGCCGTATATATGTGTATGTATATGTATTTAACATAAGCGATATGTTATATTTTATGTATTATATTTTTAATTGATTAATAATACATAATTTTTTAAAAAAACCACAAAAACGCAAATTTAATTGACCAGAATGTTTTTAAAAACATTCTGAATGTTTTTAAAACATTCTGAATGCTTTTAACAATATAAACAAGGTTTTTATTTTTTTTTATTATAATAAAATGTTTTTATTTTTAATTATTTTAATAAAATATTTTTATTTTTATTTTTTTTTACTGTAAATCATGCGCGGAGTGTTGCTACATCGACTATCTTATAGCCTGACTCGCAAGGGAGTGCTGCTACATCGACTGACAAATAGCCTGACTCGCAACGAAGTGCTGCTACATCTACTATCTTTTAGCCTGACCCGCAAGGGAGTGTTGCTACATCAACTGAGGGTTTGGTTGGGGCAGGCAGTCTATCAATTAATGAAAAAAAATTCCGGTCTTACATTTTAATTTTTACTTTTTGTCAACAAAATATGGAAAAAACTTTCGGACAACATATAAGAGTTCTGTATATATATATATATATATATATATATATATATATATATATATATATATATATATATATATATATATATATATATATATATATATTTATATATATATGCAGGCTTGGACAGGAAGGCGTGCGATTTGGAGTGCGAATATGACCACGCAAATATTTGTTGTTTTTAAATCATTTTGAAAAATTGACCGCGGCTGTTAAGACTTTGTTTACATTTACATTAGTTTGTTTTCATTTTAAAAATGCGCCAAAAAACTTTTATCTTAACTTAAGAAACTTTTATCTTAAATAAATAAACTTAAACAAAATTTATTTTGAAAAAAGAAAAGAAATCTTCGTAGAAGAAAATAATGAAAAATAAAAAAAACTTAACTGAAACTAAAATAAAAAAAACCGAAAAAATACTTGACTAAAATAAATAATAAACTATAACGCTAAATTAAGTTTATAATTACGTTTGGAACTTTTAAACTTTTATCGTTGCTAATGTTTTTATAATATTATACGAAACTCTTTTAAAAAAAGTAACAACTTACTTCTAATGATTGTTTAATAAATACGCGCATTTAACAAAAAAAGATTCTTAACAATTCTTCGTAGTAAAAACAAAAGAAAAAATAACTAAATTGTTTCTTTTGTGAGAAATACGTCACCTTTGTAAAGTTAGAAAAGATACTGTGGTAGCCATAATTTTTCTGAATGATAATTTATTTTAAAAATTTAAATTTGTTCTTATATTTATATATAATATATATTATAAATATATTATATATAAATATATTATAAATAAATATGTTTTTATACTTAAACAGAAAATGATCAACAAAAAAGAAAATAAACTTTTTTAATGGACATTACAAGCGTTCTTTTTTTATTTTATAGGATTATTATTATTTTTATTTACGCAGGCAAGTTTTTATATATGCTTATTACAATTTTTATCAATATACATGATAATTTATTTAGTTTTTTATTCATTGTCATTTGTGATTTTCTATAAAAACCAACGTTTTTAAATAAATATACTTACGTAACAACTTTTTTTAATTATTCATTCGTCTGTAACATTAGTTAAAAACGTTACAATGTTTTCAACAAAATTTGTATGAAGGACGTTTATAGAACAAATTATAGAATTAGTTTATAAGCGTTTATAATCATATATATATATATATATATATATATATATATATATATATATATATATATATATATATATATATATGTATATATATATATATATATATATATATATAAATATATATATATATAAATATATATATATATATATATATATATATATATATATATATATATATATATATATATATATATATATATATATATATAACTACCATATATATGGCTACCACAGTATCTTTTATATATATATATGTATATATATATATATATATATATATATATATATATATATATATATATATATATATATCAAATAGGATATATACATTATTTAATTATATACATTATTTAATAGAGCATAATATAAATTTTGACTTAGTATTTTAATGGTTTTTTGTTCTTGAATTGTATTACATGAGGTTGATGATTGCCTTAAGGCATAAAACTATTAGTAATATAACAAGTTGCATTTGCTTTGTTTATAAATAAAATATATATTTGTTTATAATAAAATTGACACACATAAAAAAAGGATAATAGAATGTTAAGGGATTTATTTACAAATTACATAAAAATTCTATAAATAAATTAAAGCAAAAATACCTCTGCAATACCAGAACCACAAGAATAGGGGGCATAAAAACGAACAAGAGTTACTGAAATAGCAGCAAATGTTACAGCTACCATTACATAGCAAAACAAATTTAAGCTGTATAATCCAGAACTAGAAATATTTGTAACACCCAAAATATCTGACCAAAGCATCCATTTATCACAATAATGTTGACCGTAACGAATTTCAGAATTCCAACAACACGCTTTTTTATTAAACCAAAACTCATGTTTACAAAATCCTTCTTTAAGATCAATCATCCAGTCAGTCCCAATGTCAATCATGCCACCTACAAATCCAGTAGTTGCCCCTACTATAAAAGCAATAAGCCAACCAGAATATGCATCATGAAAACCCTAAATAAAAATAAGATACAAATAACAAATATTTATACTTGCATAGATATAACTCTTTTACCACATTTATTTTTTCTACAATATTTCCATTATGCTATACATTATGAAGCCTAAAACTGATGATCCTGCTTAAGTCTGAGAAGCAATTTTGATGAAAAAATATGGAAAAAATATTATTATTAGCTTATAGAATTAATATTTAATAAAAATTAATTTACCTAACTTATCTCAGAAAAATATTTTTTTTTTTACTTACTTTTATTTTTTCTACAATATTTCCATTATGCTTGAGTTTTTTTACTTGTCGAAGTCTAAGTCTATCTCTTACTCTATCTCTAGACCAATCTATTGTGTGAAAGTCATCATACTTTCCCAGGTCGTCTGCCTCAGACTTGAACTTCCATAAATCAATACCTTTCTTCTCTAGACATACATTTTCATCATCATTATCATTTGATGTTAACATAGGAATTTCTTCTGAGAAAGCATCCAACTGTTTTGCATTTCGAACCATGTTTTATATGAGCCAAAAGCTTCAAAAATGGAAACATACAAACAGTTTTCTTTTTTAAAATTTTTTCATTTAAAGCATGTTCATTGAAATTTGAAAATCTCGAATAACCCAATCAACTGTTGTAAATACAATTCTATGAATTTAAGATACTCACTGATTGTAATATTTAACTATTTTAAAAACTGGCTAACAATATGTAGTGAAAACAAAGATCAAAAACCATAACTAAACAAAAATTGCGCTGCCAAAACAAATTTTTATTTTTACTATGAAGAAAATTTAAACATATTTATAAATATAATAAATTATATATTTAATTTAATTTAATACAATTTAATGTTTATATAACATTGTATTTCAAAGAACATATTATATAGCAAAAAAATATCTAAAAAAAAAACAGGTTATCTGTGTAGAATAGATATACTACTAAATGTACTAAGATATTGGTTTCTAACACAATGATTGCACCACACTATCAGTAATGTGCTCTTTTATTAAGAACAAATAGAGAGAATCTTTGAATACTTTAACTGCTGCAAAGCAAGTCAATAAAATTATTCTCAAATGTAATGATTAACACATAATGATTTAAAAATAGAAATTGAACTGGATATCAATCATACAAACAATTACAGTAAAAGTTCTAATATTCATACATATTTATCAACTTAGAAAAAAATGAGAATAAGCATTGTCATTAAACAAGAATTCCTAGGGACTATCATATTCCTCGACACAATAATAATACTGCATGGATTTTTGTATTCTCAAAGGAATTAAACTTGCGTGTCTACTGAAGACTTTGGCAAGCAGACTAGCTCCTTTGAAAAATTTAAAATGACGCCAACTTTATGTTATTTTTAATATTAATGTT
This sequence comes from Hydra vulgaris, assembly GCF_038396675.1. Classification (NCBI taxonomy): domain Eukaryota; kingdom Metazoa; phylum Cnidaria; class Hydrozoa; order Anthoathecata; family Hydridae; genus Hydra; species Hydra vulgaris. The sequence goes on along the minus strand of NC_088931.1, from coordinate 32,025,223 downwards.
CAGTATATATATATAAATCATATGTATATGTATATAAATATATATAAAATATCGATATCTATATATATATATATATATATATATATATATATATATATATATATATATATATATATATATATATATATATATATATATATATGTATGTATGTATGTATATATATATATATATATATATATATATATATATATATATATATATATATATATATATATATATATATATATATATATATATATATATATATATATACATACATACATATATATGTTGTTTTTTTTGTTGTTTTTTTTTTTTTGAATTTTTATGTTATATTTTTCTATACAATGTTATATCCAAAGATATTGTTGGCTTACCATAGGATGTATATATATCATATTACCTATATATTATATAGATATAGATATATATAGATATAATATTATATTATATTGATAACATAGTTTGATTATTAAATAACATTAGGTATGTTTCATTTCAAATTTTTCGGTTACCGTTTTTTCTTTGAAATTTTGTGCGTGCGTTTTGTTTTGTTTTTTGTTTTTGTTTTTTTATTGTGTTTTTTTTTTTTTTTTGTTTGTTTGTTTTTTGGTGGAAGGGAGGGGTTATATACTATATTTTCTTTAAATGCGATGAGATGGATGAAAAATAATTTTATTTACAATAATTTAAAATAAGCGATCTTTCTTTTTTTCATCCTCTCCAAAATGAGGGGGTTGTAAGTTTTACATATTCATAACTTTTGAACACTAAAAGATTCTTAGATGAAATTTAAAACAATGTCAATTGTTGTCAATGAATTTAAATTTAATATAAGATAGTAAATAAAAATTTTTTATTAAATTGTTACCCTCACATTTGGGGTTGGGGTTGCAAACTTTTTTGGAGTAATTTTATTCCCATCTCTAATCACCTCAGTGTTTTGAAAAATATTCTTATTTAAAATAAGGATAAATCAACATAAATTTGGAGTTTCTACAATACCTGGAAGTGTCATTACTTAAACATAAAAAAATCCTGCGTCCGCCATTGATATGTACCTGTTGATTAAATTTTAATTTAATTTAATCAATATATACACTGATTTGAATATCTTTGGGTTAAATTTAAAGTTAATTTAACCATATCTGTTATATCTTATATATACATATCTGTTATCATATGTCGGTTGCTATTAACAAATTGTCTCTGAGATTTTAAAGACGGCAACGAAACGCAATGGCGGGATAGTTAACAGATTTAGGGAAATTTAAAAAAAAGTTTATATACGAGGCGCTAACAATCAAAACGTGATTAGTCACGCACACACACACACACACACACACACACACACACACACACACACACACACACACACACACACACACACACACACACACACACACAAATTATTTAGATTTTTTTTTTTTTCATGGTACGCATATTTTATAAAAGAAAAAAATTGATAAAATCTTCTTTCTCTAAGTATTTTGAACGAGAAAAAGTGATTGTAAAAGCAAAACGATTTTATCAGTACTTTACCTGGATAACGTCATGAAATATTTTGTCCAAAACAATTAATCACAGACAATTGTCTGTGATTGGTTGTTCGAACAAATAATTAATTACAGCGCCCGCTTGTTAACGGGTGCTGTAATAATTTTGACAGTTAATGAACAAAAATGAATTAATGTTCAAAACACATGTTGAATTAATGAATACCACGTCCTTATCAAGTTGTTATTGCAAGGTCATGTACTGCAGTTTACATATCTTGCAGTTAAATTATAGTTTCGCATTTTCTGTATTGAAGTTCCGCAAGGTATTAAAATAATAGAAAATAGTAGGTATTGTATACAAAGATAATGTTGAAGTGCGAGTAGTGAATAGTGTTAGTCTTAAGGAACTCATTACTTGTGAAAAAAAGACTTGCTGCCAAAAAGAATAAATATTCAAGACTTAGCAGTTATAATATAATACAACTTTTCTTTTTTTATCAGAAGGCTTGGCACCTTAAATGTAACAATAAATTTAAACTCACTAGGAAATAGTTTGTTAGCTGGTGCATCGTGGGGGCGTTTAGTGCCCAGGGGTCAATGTTTTAAAAATTTTTACCGGCGCCAAATACTACCGGCAGTAAAACTTTTTAAGGTGAATGATTTTTGTCAATATTGTAAATATTTTTAAAAATTACTGGTGATAAACTACTGCCGAAACGTTTACTGTCAAAAAATATTCCGGAGGAGGGACCTACGGAAATTTTTGTTGAAGAAACTTGCGGTTCAGAATGTTTTTGAATCTTCAATTCAAAATCATTTTGTTTTTGACAACATTTTATGTTTTGAGAACATTATTGATCCGGACAGTAGATTTCTAAAAATAAGTTGTAATATTGAATTGAACATTCTACGACTCTAAATTTACGGTTGTAAAAATTCCCAGAGTAATTTTTCCGCCGGTAGCGTTTTACGCTAGTAAAAAGTTCGTGATTGAAAACCTGAATGGTGATCCAGATTCAAGAAACATAAATTTGGTTAAATGAAAAAAGCCATAGACCATCCATAGACAAATGTTGCTGTGCGTACTTTTGATACAGATGTTTTAATATAATAATCTAATAATAACACATAGGATGTTAAGCTAAAATCAACCATGATAGAATGTTGTGGCTAAAATCTAAAACCTAATATTTGCTGCCATATCAGCCACGAAAAAGCTGTTAAAATATTTACAAGTAGGTTTTACTATAAAAGGTTTAACCAATTGTAGACCATCGAATTATAAGGGCACAGGGTAAATTATCATACTGCAAAAGGACTTAAAACTTCGTTAATATTTAAAGTCCAAAAAAATGATTCATTAACGCCAAATGGCAAGAGCAAGTTTTTGGAACGGGTTTTGTGTTTGATAACTTTAACAGGTTTGTTGAAACTTAGAGTGGAAAAGGCATTCTGCATGACTTAGTAGGTATTGCATATCAACTCATTTAAAGTAATAAAAATAAAAATGATCCATTGAGTACAACAGAATTGACATTGAAATGAAGCTTTAAGATAAATTATCACATGAGGTTTAAAAATATCTTTATTGCATGAGACTCATTTCATATCAAAATGATGGTTTTTCTGCATGTGAAAAGTATATTGCTAAATCTGGTGGTTCACACAATTTAAACGAATGCGGTGTTATTCAAAAAGAATCATTCTTCAGGAAAAAAAAAATGTGTGCATCAGATGTCTGCCTTGACAATAAAAATTTTCCATTTTAAACTAAACCTTAAAACTTTAGATAACACAAATCTTATTGATATATTTCAACTTAATTTACTACATTAAAAAGTAAGAGAAGAAAACCATGAAATGTCAAATAAAACAGATGAACTTTTTAATAGTTATTGAGGTGAATCTCAGCGGAAGGTGTTTTTTGACGAATTCTTTTCAATAGATATTGGCAGAGGTAAATTTCGAAGGGCGGCGTGGGGGGAGGTGGGTGGAATATTTCGGGTAGTCGGGTATTTTACACAATTCAGTCAGGTGAATTTTAGTTTTAGGGACTTTTTTTTCTTTTTTTTATGGGAACCAGCCAGTACTTTTTAAAGATTCGCCCCCCCCCCTCATTTTATTTGTAAAATTGCCTCTGGTTATTGGAATTGTGAATGTGATAAAAAAGCTGATAAAAATGGGTTAACAGCACAATTTTACATTGTCTGGTTAGACAATATAAAGATGATTAATTTTTACTATTATTTCAAGTATTTGCACTAGGGATTTGGGACTGTACATTTATTATTTTTTTTCGATAGCAAATTATTTTTTTGCTTTCAATAACCCTAACTATGTTCATTGGTGGTAGAAAGGTACTATGCTATTCTTCTCAATATAAAAAAATACACATGCAGAAAAGAAATGAAAAGTTTGACAATTTTCTATTCTTTCTCAAAAGAAAATGAAATCTTTTTATAGATTTCTGATTGATTTCACATTAGAACAAACAATAAATGCAGGTGCAGCTTGCTGGAAAAAAAACAATTTCTGTATTTTATATCTACGAAGCAAAGAAAGGCACAAAGTAATTTTATTCGCTTGAGTATTATTTTGCATATATTAATCCTACTTAAATAAATGTATTGATAGTTGATGCTTAATTTAGTATCTTGAAGCAAAAGAGCTAACATGTTTTTGTAAGTCACAAGTTTGGTTGTTGTAAATTAAATACGTTTAAAGCATGATTATTGTGTTATGAATTCTTTTCTAACATTAATGAATTATTTCAAAGGCTTCAACAAATTTCAACTTTAAATTTATGTGAACTGAGCTGACGACACCGGGGTTGGGACTTTTTTTTTAAAAAAAAATTCTAGATTTAAAGGACTTTTTTAAAAAATTGACGATTGTGCCCCTCCACTTTGAAACCCATGTCGTCGTTACTGGTGAAACAAGTCATTTGCTAATCCAATTAATGGATGTAGTTAATATAGTTTAATGGTAAGCCATTTTCGAATAATTGAGATTATGTAATCAATTATATTGATCACATTTGTTACAAATTTTGTTGGTTTTCCTATGATTAAATTGAATTGGATTTCAATCATCGTAATAATGGAAATGAGAAAGATGAGAAGAATGCGTGGCAAACGGATGTAAGGCGAATTTTGAAATAAATGTATAAAGAATAGCATTACAGATAACATTATACCATAGATCATAGTCAACAAACTCTACTGGTTTGGACATACAAAACAAATAAAGGGTAAAGGACTGGCAAAAAAAATCTATTAAGACAAGCATATGTTTAAATTAATAGATATTAATGTTCTTAGTGTTCTATTTTTTTTCGGTAATATAAATGACGATGATGACCAAATACTTCGACCAGCACATATTTTACAGATAAAAATAATGTTATGTATATTTTTCTAGTCCATTTATTATTGAAATGCAATAACAATATTACCCAAGAGGAGAAAATTGAAATTTTTAAAAAATTCTGAATTAAAGTTTTATTACATCCTCCATCGAAGTAAGACCAACTGAGTAAAAAGAGAAAAGCAAAGAAAAAAAACAACAAGCAATCTCTATTCATTACAAAATTGCAACACCAAAGTAAGTTTTACTTTTATTTGGTTACCCTTAGAATCAGTTACAAACGAATTCAAACAACTTTTATGAGATGATAAGTGCCGAAAAATAAAGATACGTGATATGTGCCAAAAAATAATGATACGTGCCAAAATATAAAGCCCCACTTATGTGTAACCAACGAGTTGTAGATGATATTAGATAATATCCACAGTACGAGAGTCATCATTCTCGTACCAAGTCATCAAAAAATCTACATCTTGGTTTAAATTTGACTAAAATGAATGATTTGTACACAGAAAAATGCGGTAAAGAAAATTTCGATGCAAAGAGCTATAATTTTTATAAAAAGATATTTGACGGTGAAAAAATAGCTTTTAAGCATCCGTACAGGATGACATAGGTGACATACATAAAGTGGCTCTCAAACAAAAACATCTGTCTAGGAAGCGAAGAATGAAAATACAAGAAGAAAAGACTTCAAACAATTCAAAAGTAAGTGATGCATGTGATGAAAAAAGAGCAGATAAAATAAAATCTAATTTTAGCGAAGAAAAGATTTCAGCGAAATGTTTTGGTCTTTAAAATGTTTTAGATACGCCAAGTCTGACAACAGGCATTTTTTATTTATAAGAGACTTTTATCTACATTTAATTTAACGATCCACAATTCAAATGCCAATAAAACGATATTTTACATGTGGTCAGAAACTGATGGTGGTCATGGATCAGATAAATGAGCATCTGCTCTTTATCAAGGTGTAATGTCATATTCAAAATTGTGGAAGAAATAATATATTATTCCGACAACAGCACTGGTCAAAATCACAATTTTACTTAAACTATAATGGTTTTAGGTACTATAAAAGCGAAAACAAATATTAAAAGGATACATCATAAATAATTAGAGTCAAGCAATACCCGGATGGAATATGATTCAGATCATGCAATTATAGAAAAGCAAATCCAAAAGTTATGACAATCTTTATACCGGGAGATTGGTATAACTTGGTTGGAATGGTTTATGGCAAGGAAAAAACAATAAAAGTCTTAGAGCTGCAAACGAATCAAATATAATCTTTTACGGTGCTATTTTCCCAAAATCAGTTGCCATATATTCGTCATTAAAGATACTTGATGGCCAGGCCGTTGGTTGGTCCAAAAGACAATACATCTTGACTCAACAGAGCAACACTTAAGCTAATATATATTATAGAGTTCATTATTGTTGCTATTAAAATTTAATGTTAACAATTTTATAAGAAATTTAAATATACTTTTCGGGTACCACATATATATATATGTGTGTGTGGTACCCGAAAAGAACTACTTTGTGTAGGAAAAAAGAAAAGAAAAAGGTTGCACTCTTCCATTATTTGATTACAAGTCAACAAATGAGAACAGAGACAAATACTGATTGTCTTATCGGAAAAATTGACCTTTCAAAGCTGCAAGAAAAATTTTTTCCTGCAGCTTTGAAAGCACCAAGTTGTATGCTGCAGTATGTCTGAGCCTTTTAGTAAATAACTTGCTCCACCAATGCTCTCAGAGAAAACCTCCTAATAGCTTTTAAAGCAGCAGAACAATTGAATTTTGAGTTATTATTAAGAAACAATGATCCCCTGAAAAAACTGTTCAACATACTAAAGTAACCGGTGGGCAACCATTTACAACCATACCCAGTGAGTATTTATACTTGAATAATTTTTACAGACTTATAGAATGTCTTGAATCTTAGGAGATGAGACTAGATTTTAGGAATATATGACCAAATATAGTACCAAACCATCTTCAAGTGCTCCTAAGATTACCACTCAAGCTCTTGTTAATTTTCAATTAACAGTTTACAATTAAGTTCTTATAAAAAACGGGTTGAAAAACTTGTCAGAACGTAGAACAATGTCATTCGATAATCAACAGCAAGCCTAACAACGCTCTGGTTCTGGGGATCATCCCATCAATAAAACTGTATCTCCTTGTGATATGCTTGAAAAGAAGCTGTAGGTAGTTATCTGCCCTCCATATTTAACTGAGTCCCTATCAAATTAAGGGTTTGAGCAAAATGAATGAAGAAAGCTTGTTTACAACGTGAAAATGCTGCAGCAACTTGCTGAGACTTGCTGAATTTTGGTACCCAGCATCTTTTTCAACAAAGCATTCAAAAGTTTAAATCTAGTTATCAAGGCTTGCTTTGGATTCATTTTCCTATTGGAGTTAATAGTATTGAACTTATATTGAAAAAAATTAAAGTTTTCATGAAGTGATTTTTGACGATTCCTTAGCTAGCTTAACACCATAAATTAACACCTTCTTCAACTACATCAAAGATTTCTTCAGTCATAAAGAGCTCTCGCAAAGAGTTCCCGTTGAGACTAACCGTTGAGGCAATCCGTCAAAACTGCTCATCAAGATTATAATCAACAATGGTCAAAGTATAAGTGAAAAATTAATCATCCAAATACATTGCGTAATTTGCAATCAATCTGAACAGTAAGCATCTTTAAAGAAAATTAATTGTTAGAGATTATGTGACAGAAAATCATAGTTTATGGTTTAGAATGAACATTTTTACTATTTAAATCATTAAACGCTATTGTCTTAAGAAAAGAGTGTTGTCTAATTACTATTCTGTTTGTATTTCCATATGAAATCATTTTTTTGTGGATTAACTTTGCAGATTTTTTGAATCATTCAATTCATCTTAATAGATTAAGGATTTAGTTGAGCATCTTGAGTTAGTCATTTAAAAATTGTGTTATCTTTTTGGAGAAAATTAAAGAACATTTATAAAAAAGTAAGCAGAATTCAATAATAAAATAAAATGAATGCATCAAAAAATAAGCTATTAATAAAATGAATGTATCAAAGAAAAATAAAAAAAATAAAATGCAATTTGATATTAATAAATGTAAAAAATAGGGTTATTATATTTTTTGCCTAAATTTGAAAAAAAGTATATTTCAGAAGGTTTCAAAAGCCAATTAAAAGTTTGTTAACAGAGGCTTCAACTATTTTTTCTCTAACTGTAGTCCTTTGACCAGCATCTCAACCTTTTATGAGCATGTTAGTGCATTTTTTACTAGTTTAAACTATGGGAAATGCTGAAATTTTCACGCTATGAAAAAGCCAGGTCAAACTATGCAATAATTAGCAATCAATGTTTTGACCTATAGAATGAAAACGATACAAGTAGCAATAGAATAGCTTAATAAAAGTTATCGGTATACCTTTACACCTAAAACGCTAATGAAACTTTTATTTTAAAAATAATGGCAAAATATTAAAGTAATTGAGAACGTTTTAAATGAAAGTATCAAAAAACAAAAAAAGTTAAAACTAAAACTTCTATAAATCCTGGTGACTAGTGGAACAATCTATTAAGAGTTTGGTGTGGTCATAGGCTACATTTATTTTTATTAAGTTATAAAAGGTTTACATATTTATTAATTTATGTAAGTATCATTAAGTATCAGCAGTAGTTGGCAATACAATTAGGTCTTCTAGAATCTCCTTCGAATTGAAAAAAAAAAATTTGAAATTGGATTGCCAGTAACAAATATTAAAAAGAAACAGTAAGTGTACAGTACACCTATAAGATGGCAAGTGAAGCAAAATGATATTTCCGATAGCTACATAATAGTAAAATAAAAAAAATAGACGTTAACAAAATTCGAAATATGGCGAGGTTAGAATTATCTTGTTCTATCGCCACATTGTTGAGTTTTGAAATAAAAATTTAGAAATAAAAACTTAATGAGATGGCATATAAAACCATTTTTAATACTTATACTTTCTTCGCAACTTTTTAACTTAAATACTAGATTTTAATTAGAGACGTAGCTACCAGCGAGCAGTTAGAGCAAATGCTTCAAGCGGAAAAATTATTAGGGCGCAAATTTTTTTTGTACTTTTTTGTACTTTTTATAGATTACATTGGAAAAATTTACAAGGACCTTTTCATTTCACAAGCAAACTCAGTCAGAAAGTCTGCTTGCAACCCTAATCCAATTAATGTAGAGACTTGCATAATACCGTGCGAGAGATTAGTCCTCTATGCAGGAGGACATGAAATACCGCGTAAATATCTTAACTTCAGGCGGTACAACACCAAATATTTTCTGAAATTTGAAAAAAAAAGTGAATTATTAATATTTCGCTCATTTTACAGGCAATTTATTGTAGAATAATAATATAAAAAGCTTATTTTCAAATTATTTTCTACTTTTTCGATAAATTAACGAACTAAAAAAAAATTATATAGGAATGTCAAGAATATTTAATTTTCTTTTGCGTTTTTTTCGGTTTTCAAATTTTGCGAAACACTGTCTGATTGTAAACATGATATCTTGAGAAGCAGAAATGCAAATTACTTCAAATTTTTAGGAAATGTTTATTATACTATTTTCTAGGGAACAACAATCTTTCTAGGTAATCCAATCTTTTTTTTTTTAATTTTAAAGTCTAAAAAAGTTTTTTTTTTGACTTGATGAAAAAAAAATTAATATAATTTTTTATGCACTTTGAAAATCTTAAAATTCAAATGTCAATACCTTACCTGATATGTATAGAACATATGTAAAAAATTTCATGGAAATTGTATTAATATATTTCAAGTTATCGTGTTTTGAATGGACCCATTAAAATGAATGTTTTTCGATAAATTCGAGGCAAAGTCATCGAGGCAAAGTAAAATGAAGTATAAAATAGCATTCTAAATTAATGAAATTTTTATTGATATAAAATTTTTTTTTTTTTTTTTAATTTCGAACATTTTGGAATATTAGGTGGTGTACCACCTTAAAGTTATCCAATCACACTCCAATTTTTTAAAAAAACTATTCAATAATATATTTTTAAAAATGTCATAAGCAATCAAAGCACTTCAAATAATAGAAAAAATGTTCTAAAAAATTAGTAAGTCTTATTTATAGTTAGTTTATAGTTATCTTTTTTTATGTTGTGTTTTTGAAGCAAATGTTGTTAAATGTCTAGATTAGAATTAAATTAATAAATGTCTAAGTTAGATTTTATAAATATTATTTATAAGAAATAAGAAATGTCTCGATTAGATTAACAATTGTTAGTATATTTACTGGATTTACAAACAGATATTTCATATTCCTATTTAAAATATTGCTGCAGCAAATAGCAACAAGAAGATATTTTGTTTGTTATCCGCAAAAATACTTAAGCAATTAAATGAAATTTTTGAAATTTTAAATAAGTTCCTGGTCAAAATACTTTCTTTAGGAACGAAGTAAATTTATAGCTTAAGAAAGAGGGGGACAAAAAAATAAAAAAAATAATTGGAATCCAACATGTGCAACTTAAGTAAGTTTTATATGTATATACGTAAAATAAAATTTTATTCAGCAGATAGTTTTATGAACTTCTCTTGATACTTTTAATGTGGGTTGTATTATTGTTTATATTTTTGCAATTGAAGAGCATTTTTCTAAATAAATCTAGATATAATTTTTGTGAAATTGAGTTCGGGTAACTTTAAATTAAGTTAAGAAAAACAAGTCGAGGATCAAGGAAATGTTAGGGAAAAATCATGAAAACTCGCCTTAAAGTATTGGCACTCTGCACAGTGGGACAGAGTGTGCCAAAATACCAAAAAATTAATATCAGATTTGCACGGTGAAAATTTGCCATAATGGTGAAGACATATTCATTAGAAGAAATATCTTGTTAAAAAACATTAAATATTAATTTAAGCATAATTTTATGCGGTTATTTACACGTTAATTTGACATGTGTTCCAAAACGCTATTTTGCCTTTTTTAATGTTTACACTGGTAAAAATTGTCTTGTCCATTAAAAATATTTCGTATTTTTCACCAAAATAATTAATTTTTTTAATTTTTTTAATATATGCATCGAGAAGTATTATTTTTAATGTTTTATTTATCAACTTTCTTACGCTACTATTGTTTTAAATTAACTCTATTGACTTTCATTTTAAACTATATTATTTTAATTAAGAATGTTTTTTTCGCTCAGGCTTTTAAAAATAATCAAACGTAAATGTAATCATTAGTTCTTATGCATCGAAAACAGACAGTTTTCGATATTTTTTTGCTACTAACCTTTCACTATTAGGTATCAGATAAACCATCCTCCAATATCCTCCAAACATTTGACTATGTAAATCTCATCCTAAATGTATGTAAATAGTCATGCATGATAAATATTTTACAACTTTTTGCAAAGTTATAACAAAAGATTGGTCTTTGGTTAATGGTCAGTTGATGAGAAATACTGAACATGTAAAAAAGATGTTTTGTACACAAAGAATACCTACAAAATCTTTCATTACTGTTATAATATATAAGTTTTGTAAATATAAATCTAAAAAAGTTATTTTATGACAAATATATGCATCGAGAAGTATTATTTTTAATGTTTACACTGGTAAAAATTGTCTTGTCCATTAAAAATATTTCGTATTTTTCCCCAAAATAATTAATTTTTTTAATATTTTTTTTTTAATATTGTGTAATTAAATGTTTATTACTTTACTTATGCATTTTATATATAAATATAGCTATTCTAATTAAAAAAAAAAAACGAAAATAATTTTATCACAAAAAACTCGATTTTGTCCCACTGTGCTCTGTTAATATTGAGGTATGCAAAAAACGATTATTTTACCTTAATCATGATTTTTGTTGTGATTAGGAGAGACCGGGGCACGTTGCCCCACGGGGTAGGTTGGCCCATTCGAGTTTATTCAAAGGCTAGACGCTTTAACTAGCTGGGAATATACGTGAAGGTTGTTAGTAATTCAATCCTTTTTTCAAAAAAAAATCATATTTATCGGACCATATTTGAGTTTGTAATGCCGTTTTAAATATTTTTCATACATCAAAGTAAATTTTGAAAAACTTGTTTAACGTGTTTATACTCACTGACGCTTGACAGTACAGCATTATTCAAATGCCATATTTAAAGATAATAGTGCAAGGAATATTTTAGTATATAATGTTCCACAAAATTAGTTGACAGTTTAAGGCGAAAGTTGTTCATACACTAAACATGACAATGGGGCAGATTGGCCCGATGCAACCGGGGCACGTTGGCCACGTGGCCAACTTGCTCCGTAGATTTTTAGAGGCTGAATAAGTGCGAATTTCATAACTGCGAATCTGCATAAGTGCGAAGCAGTTGCAAAGACTGGCATAAGTGCGAACTGGCACAAGCGCGAACTGGCATAAGTGCGCCGAAAGAATTTGCAAACATTGGCATAAGTGCGAATTGGCATAAGTGCGAACTGGCATAAGTGCGAATTGGCATAAGTGCGAACTTGCCAATTCGCCACTTATGCCAATTTGCACTTATGCCAATGTTTGCAAATTCTTTCGGCGCACTTATGCTAATTCGCGCTTGTGCCAGTTCGCACTTATGCCAGTTTTTGCAGTTGGTTCGCACTTATGCCAGTTCGCACTTATGCCAGTTCGCACTTATGCCAATGTTTGCAAATTCTTTTGGCGCACTTATGCCAGTTCGTGCTTGTGCCAGTTCGCACTTATGCCAGTTTTTGCAATTGTTTCGTACTTATGCCAGTTCGCACTTATGCCAGTGTTTGCAAGTTCTTTTGGCGCACTTATGCCAGTTCGCGCTTGTGCTAGTTCGCACTAATGCCAGTTTTTGCAAATGATTCGCACTTATGCCAGTTCGCGCTTGTGCCAGTTCGCATTTATGCCAGTTCGCACTTATGCCAGTCGCACTTATGCAGATTCGCAGTTCTGAAATTCGCACTTATTCAGTCGCCCCGTGTAAATTTGAGACGGAAAAACTGTTTTTGTTATAAAAGTATTAAAACTTGTAAAACATATTAGATCAGAAATTAGCCTTATAAACAAATTGGCATTTGTTTTTATACGTTTTTTTGGGTCTTATACGTCGATTATAAGAAAATATCACTTATATATGTAAATTTAATTGATATTTAAACTTTTAAATACTAGTTATACTTACATATATAAATTTAATACTTTATACATAATACACTTAACTTTTCATGCTTAACACTTAAATTTGTATATGATGTGTAAATTTAATATGGCATGAGTTATGTAAATTTTTAATGATTAAAAGTAAATAAGTATTTTAAAAAAGAAAAATATAAAATGTAATTTTTTAAATATATAAGTATGCAGGTATATAAATAACTAAGTAAAAAAGAAATAGTTAAATATAAAACATGTAATAAAGTAATGTACTTTTGGTTTTTGCATTTTTTTTTAGACCTACCTAAAAATGGTACGAAATTATATTTGCAAGTCACAACATGAAAAAGTGTCAGAAGAAACAATGTTACTGGCAGTGATACAAGTTACAAAATATAAAAGATCAATTAGAGCAGTTAGTAGAGAATTTAATATACCACGTAAGACTCTAGGAAGATATTGCATTTCTAAAAGGTTGCCGTCTACATCTAATACTTCAGTTCAAACTGAAGTAGAACTTGATTGCCAAGTTATTCTTTCATTCTAATAATGATAACAAACTTAAGTTTGATGTTACTGCAACAGTACATAAACCTAATGCAGAACATACCCCTGATAACGCAGCTATAGGGAGAAATTTATCACCTAAATTAGATTAAAAACCCTGGCACAAGTTTGGCTATGCCAAAATATTTCAGGTATTTATATTTTCTCCAAAAAATTTGAATATATTTTAGTACTGTAATTTATTTAAACATTTAATAAGACACTTCAATATAAAATACTGCTTTGATATATTTAAAATTTTGAATTTTAGAGACTGAGACATATACCTAATATGATTTTAATGTTTATGTCTAATGGTAACATGTATTTTATATTTCCTTAGGTGTTTGAACCTGAGCAGGAAGTTTTGCTTGAAGAATACCTAATGAAAGCAAGAGATATTTACTTTGGTCTTTCTTCTAAAGAAGTTCAACGGTTTGCTTATACATATACTGTTGCTTGTAGCAGGAAAATTCCTCACTCATGGATAGAACTTCAATCTGCTGGTAGTGATTGGTTCTCCGGATTCTTAAAAAGGCATCCAAAGCTTTCTATTCGCTCTTCTCAAGCAACAAGTTTAGCTCGGTGCACAAGTTTTAATAAACATAATGTAAATTTATTTTTTGACTTAAGCAATGTTTTGAATAGGTTAAAATTAAGTGCTTCAGACATTTGGAACATTGATGAGACTGGAATCACAACAATGCAGCGGCCTGATCGTGTTGTTGCACGTAGAGGCATTCGCCAGATAAGTCGTGTAACATCAGCAGAAAGAGGAGCATTAGTGACTATGGCTTTGACGGTTAGTGCGATTGGCAATAGCATACCTCCATATTTTATCTTTCCCAAAGTTAATTTTAAATCTCACTTTATTCGTGATAGACCAATAGGATGTGATGGATCAGCACATTCTTCAGGATGGATGACAGAGACAAATTATCTTAAATATATCAAACATTTTTCTATCCATGCACATTTTCTATCCATGCACATTTATTTCCAATGATCGCCCTTGTCTGGTATTGATTGATAACCACAACTCTCATCTTGATGCAGCAGTACTAAAGAAAATGGTATCACACTTTTATCTTTTCCAGCACACTGTAGTCATAAATTACAACCATTAGATAGAAGTGTTTATGGTCCTTTTAAAAACTTTGTGAACTCAGCATGTGATGCATGGGTTACTGTAAACAAGCGACCTATGACTATCTATGACATACCTGGTATAGTAAAAACAGCACTTCTTAATGCTATAACTCCAAGGAACATAATTAGTGGTTTCCAAGCAACAGGTATTTATCCATTTAACAGAGATATTTTTCCAGAAAGTGATTTTTTGCCATCATATTTAACAGATAAACCAGACCCTAGCACTAAAATGTCATCTGTGGATTTTAGCATCACTAAACAAACACCTAGAAACGAAGTTTCAGCTGGGGATTGTAAACAAACACCTATCAACGAAGTTTCATCTGTGGATTGTAAACAAAAAATTTCAAAAAATTTAATTCAAATGAATCAAAATCTAAGAAAGGAAATTTTACAGATTTAGACAGCACATCAGGTGCTACTCTAAACTCTTGACTTATACCATCTCCTGAAGAAGCTCAGCCTAGAAAAAACAATTTAAATAAGCTCAGAAATCGGAAACGAGTTTCTGCTATACTAACTGATACACCAGTTAAAAAAGCCTTGCAACAGGCACAGAAAGCAGCAAAAGAAAAAAAACAGAAGGGCTCAAAAAATGAAAAACTATTTTCTATCAAAAAAGCCGATCCAAGTAACTCTAAAACGAGGAGGATTTTTGCCAGTCAACCTGTAAAAGAAAAACGCAACAAGAAAAACAAAGATGTTAATGAGGAAGATGTCTTGTGTCTTAGTTGCTTCAAACCGTTCTCAAACTGCCTTCCAGGTGCTGTGTGGATACAGTGTTCAAGCTGTCAGTGTTGGGCCCATGTGAGTTGTGTAGAAAAAGATGCAAAGAGATTAGATTATAAATGTTTATACTGTTGTTAACTAAAATGTTATTGTTGTATTTTGTTTTTTACTTCTTTTTTTTGTAGTTTATTGTTTAAAAGTTGTTTTAATTTCGTTTCATCAAATTGTAAACTTTTTTTTGCTCAATGAGCGTTTTCTCATTTCAAAATCTGCCATAAGTTGTATGTGGGCCAACCTGCCCCAATCCTTGGGCCAATCTGCCCCGATAACGGGGTATTCGTTCTCCAGCTCGTCAAACATAACTCTCCAGCTTGTGTAACATACCTAAAGCAACGGAATAATTATTCAATTAACCATTTGATTTGAATCCATTAAACTACTATGTACACTTTTTAAGTGCCTTCATATCTTGTGACGTCATCTAATGAAGATATTCTGGAAGAATCGGAGGTGTTACAATCGGAATACTTCTCCAACATTTAAACTAGTTTTTGGCCTCTACTGTTTCCATTTAAAGTTTGTTTCTATGATCAATTAAAATAATTTGCTTCTTTGTCACAATACCGTCTTAGTTCTTCGGCCACTATATTGATTGAGAAAGCAATAGCTTGTCAACTTGATTTGAATAAAGCGGTTGATCGATTTGCAAATGAAAAGGCAAGAAAAAAACAATTTTAAAACATATGCTAGAAATTAGAAATGTCTATAAATTTAGAATAAGTTTAACTTTAAATAAGCTCTTATTTCTATTAAAATATATTTTTTAGAATAAAATATTTATTTTATTGTCCAAATTAGAAGAATGTAAACATAAACAAAAGCACCAATAAGATAACGGATTGCTTTTTCCAAAGAAAGACGTGAAATGTTGAATGATATTTTTAATCAAAATTACTAACCTAAATCTTTACTTTATTTCTACTGGATTATTAGCATAAGGATTGCCAACTATACCCATTTCGGTATTTTCATATTGGACATTAGGAACGTGTAAGGTTTTCTACTCTAGCTTGTGTTCCTATGATTTAAACACAATTTTTTTTTAACTTTTTTCAACTAACTACGAGAAAAGAGTAAGCGCATAAATTTTACTTGCTCCAAGCGCTAAATATGTAGCTATGAGACTGGTTTCAAACAGTAGAAAAATATTTTTTGAGGTATATAACACAATAAATAACTCAATTTTTCTAAAAGTGGAGATACGTCATTTACTTTAAAATATCATGTTATTTATGAAATATTGTGAAGTTTTCCAGCGCAAATAAAAATTTTTCTTTATTTAAAAAAAGATAAATAATAACAGATATTGCTAAAGAATAGTACGCCATAGGTGCCGCTGAGTTAGAAATGGTTTTTGAAAAACACGCAATTATTTTGAAATGCATTGTATGAAACTGTTATTAGTTTTCAAAGTTTTAATAAATCTGATAACAGAAAACGCATGGAAAATCAATCTTCCCCATTGACTCAACCAAATAAAGAAACTGTGCGTTTTTTACATTTTTTTTTTAATTTAAAATTTTTCTGCTTGTAAGTTGCAAACTCATGCAAGCAATGAATCATTATGATAAAATATACAAACTGTATATTTTATCTTAATGTATGATGTATAATAGTGTTATATATGATAATGTATAATGCATTTAATGTAATAATTTATAATACATAGCAAACTGTTAGTAATTTTGCCCCGAGTTCCTCTATAATAATAATAGAAAAATAATATTTTATTTTTTACTTATCGCTGTTCTTTTTGTTTTTTTTTTACTTTTTTCAACGCTCCTTGTGCGAAAAAATTTAAACTTTTTTATAATCAAAAAATATATTATTGTAACTGCTCTTTTAAAATGATAAATCATAAAAAAGTTCGATATTTTTCATACGTCATTATTTTATGTAATGAAGTGCTTTTGACGTAATTATAAAAATATGTAGTATATGCCAGCAAATAATAAAGCCATCAATCAAAACGATATTGACAAATTTCTAATTCGTTGCTTACTTACTTGGGGAATTGAAGATAAAAAATGCGATCCATGAATTACTGCTGTTGTAACTTTTCGAAATCGTTTGACGGTATTTTTTTCGGGGTTAAAAAGAATCACTTTCAATTTAAAACCAAACAAAATTGCAAAAAGTAATAAGTTAGAAAGATTTGTTGAAAGCCACAGCAAAAAAGTGTTGCTCATTGGATCTAAGGAGCTAAGTCCAATAAATATGGAAATTATTTGGACTAAAGTTGATGTAAACATTCCAAAAGCGATGTATTTAGCTTCGTTAAATTTCCACGGTAGCTTACGACCTCGATATGTTTGGACAGCACAAAATATTAGTAGAATAAATACGCAAACAATGTGAAAAGTCAAAAATTTTCTGGAATCGCAAAATTTATAGATAGTAAGTTTGTACATATTTTTATCTTCTATAATGTCTAATGGGTACATATTCTCAACCACGAGAACCATAGTTGCGTAAATCAAAATGGCTATAAAAAAAAATAGAACTTCTTTAAATCTTATACGCATCATATCTTTTTTAGATAATTTTTTGAAGGCACCAAACACTGCAATCAGATGTGTGACTTTTAGTAAGGTTAATATAATTATGGAGAAAAAAAGGAGCCCTCCAAGATATGTTCTAGTAACACATTTCAACTTTGTATCTTCTTCGAGGCTTAAGATTGGAATTATGAACAGAGTAAGATGAGCACCCATCTGACCCAAAGAAAACTTATAATTTGACGAACGAACAAGTGGTGTGTTTTTTTTAATAACAAATACAACAATAAATGCAATTGATATTGTTACTCCTATCGCTGAAAATAAAAAAGCAATTACTAATTGTGTAATTTGCTCTTTCTCTCTTAAACTCCAAAAAGTACGATTCAATTTAATACAACTAGTCCTGTTTACATTTGAATAATAATCTTCTTCTAATTTACATTTCTTGCACGCTTCTGTACCAACATTGCTTTTAACATAGTTTTCATCACAAATAGTACATATCCAACAACATTTTAGTTGAAGATTAGTTACAGCAAATTGACCTGGAGGACAAGGTTCTGAACATTTTGAAGATACAGATTGTAAAATTTTGCTATCTTTTATTTCTAACCTTTTCTGCTTTACAGACGACCAGGTACCAGTAAATAAAAAGCTTACGTTAGATGCTAAATAAAAATCGTACTGAACTGTCAAAGGGTCTTGATTTTTATCAAACTGAAACAAACTGTCATCAAAGTTTAAAAAAGTTATATTTTTTACAATATTGTTAAAGTATTTCCGGTTTTCAACCAAAGATGTATTACAAAATAGTAAATTTTCATGGCAATCTATGTATTTTAAAAACGATTTTATTAAAACATTTACTGCAGTTTGAACGTAACTTATCCAACTAAAGTCTAAAGAATTAATTACATCACCAAGTATCATATCTGGAAAGAGTTTGCTCTGACCGCTTTTTTCAAATAGTGTTTTTAGCCAATCGTCAGAGTTTTTGTACGTTGTATTCAATAAAGCACTTTTAAAATTTTCAAAACCTTCAGAACAAAGTATTATCATCATAATGTTGCCATTATATTGTTTTTTAAAATCATATAACCAGTTGCTCTGTAAATTTGATTCGCTTAAAATCCAATTAAGATCTTTTATTTTATGTTTTAAGCAATCAGCAAGTATGTTCTTTGCTGAAATAATGGAACCGTAAAATATGACGACCTTTGCTCGATTGTCTTCAGCTATATTAAATAAAGCGTTTTTGTAATCCATTTCATCATAATCATCTCCAATACTAACGTATTTACTCATACAAATACCGTTTGTAGAAAACATTTCCTGGAGCAAAAAGGCTCCATTTCTTCCATAAGAGCTGTCTGTTGCTATGATTGAAACATATGTCCAGTTAAAATAAAGCAACAAATCTATGATAAACTGTACTTGAAAAGAATCAGTTGGCATGGTTCGAAAGAAGTTTGGATACAGTTCTTTATTACTTAGTTCAGTGCTTGTAGCACTGTAACTGACAATAGCAATGTTGGTAAACGAGGTCAAACGGTGAACATTTATGGAATTAGTTGAGTCTGTAGGACCAACAAGACCTAATGTTCTGTTTAATATTGAATTTAAACAAGATCTCTGGTGGTTTAAATCAAAGTTGTTATTGCTTAGCTGAAAAAGGATATCTATAGTAGCAGACGTTGTGCCATCCAGTTCTGCATAATTTTCAGAATCATAAATTGTGTACCCAAACAGATTCTTACCCTGCTGCTTGTTTGCTTCGTTGATGGTATACTTCATCGCTTCTACCCAAACGATAGATGTATCGTCAGTATTGTTTTTATCACAGTATTGGACTGGGAACATGCCAAATATAGTTATGTCGCCTTTTGATTCAATTTTTTTCTTGTTGCATGTTTGGCCAATTATTTGATGAAATAACACTAATATAATATATGTAGCCCATTTCATAGTCACGTTGTCTATTTAACAAAATCTAAAAGATTTATTGATTTATGCTTTTAATTAATCTTAATCATCAATAATCTCGGTTTTATAAGATTTTACTCCAAAGCCGTTTTTACATAGTTTTAATAATAGTTTTATTTATCTACCCTACAATTTAATTTTCGATTTACTTTAAAACTAACAATTTTTTTTTTTTTTTTTTTTTTGCGTGTGCATGGTTTTTACGCAACGAAATAAGTACACCGTAAATAATTAACGCGACATGAAAATGTATTCAGATAAATGAAACGCAACCTTGAAAAAATGTAACTTTGTGCTTTTGAAGTTAAACGAAAAACAAATGCAAAAGAATAAACCGATTATTAATTATTAAATTCTTATAATGAATTGCATAGCAATATTTTGTTTTCCCGACGTGAACATCTGTAGTTCTTTACTTTAATTGGATAAAATATACATTGCGTTGCTTAAAAAATAATTAAAAAAAAGCAAAAATTCAAACAAGTTTTTCATGTCAAATTTCATTTCATTCAAACTTAGGGAGTAAACTGTGTATAAAGTAAGGCAAATAAATTTGTGAATGCAGGCCTTTTGTACAGTACAACTACAGTATTTAAAGAACTTTGACGCAGAAGCATTGAATGCGTAGTTAAACTAATTTTTCAGTTAGTAAACACAATTGCATTAGATTTTTGCTGTGCCAACCAACTTGATTCATATGTATATAGATTTTAATTTCATATTTATAAATATGGTAATCGTAAAGTTAACATAATATGGTCAGGGTTGGACTAGCTCTAAAACATGGATCGGGAAAACCATTAGTGACCGACCTCAGCAAATTGTAACAGCCTATTTACACTGCTTGTTTTTTCAAATTTTTTCATATTTATAATAAAAAGATAGGTGACAGCTTTTTCTAAAATTAACGGGGGGGGGGGTGTATCGACAGACGATACAACACCCCGTTAATTGGATAATAGAAAAAACTGTTGTATCGACAGACGATACAATCCCCCGTTCTCGCACCCAAATGAAACAGCCCGAGGTTTCTTCAAAAACGGGACCTAGTTCTAATAAACGTCTTTTCACAAGTTTTTATGCTATGTTAAAGTTTCCTAATTTTCAAGGAGACTTGGTTAAAAACTACAAATAATGTATTAAAAATTCAGAAGAAACTCGTTACTCAAGGAGATAATCATTTTCAATCTTCTTAAGGTTATTTACACAGCCAGCACACAACGTTATTTAAACGTTGGATTTTCGTTGTTTATTGGTCACGACGTCAATCCACCAAATACCAACGTTATATTAACGTTGAAATAATCAACGTGGCTAGATAACGTAATGCTAACGTTTTATTGGCGTTTGATTTCATAAGCTTTAAATACGTCTTGTTTCGTATTATTTTCAACGTTACATCAACGTCGGGTTGACGTAGAAATAAAAAATTTTTGACGTCTTAAAATCATAGTTTAAAGCAACTTAAACTTAAACCGTTTGCGTTTTCTAATAATTACTTTATGAATGTAATTTTAACTTTGTATCATAAGGCGAGAATAAATTCAGAATCTTCTTCAGACTTTACTACCTGTTTATTTTTGTTTATAATTTTTTGCTTATTAGCATGTATTTTTATAATAAGATAAGCAAAATTTTTATAATATAAAGCACTTTTTATTTATAATATTATATATAAAGTTTAACATAATGTGTATTATGTGTATATACAAATATCGTAAGAAATTTAATTGATGTGCTTTTGACTATTATAGGTATTTTACATGAAATTTTTAAACTCATCACATTCTAGGTTGTTATATATCATTAAAAAGAGCATCATTTCAATATTCCAAAAGTAAAAAAATTTTCAAAATCGAACCACCCTACAAAAAGTTATGACGTTTTAAGTACCGATTTTTAGGTACTATATTAGGTATTATATTAAGATTTGTTGAAGAAACTGTGGTCAAAATAAAGTTTTTTTTAACTAAAACTATTATAACTTATTCAATTCTTATCCAAAAGTTTATATCTTAGTATAAAAAGATAGATACAAGAGTAATCTACAAATTTATAAAGGTTTCTAGATTCACGACGCATCCAGGGGCAAGAGGGGCCACAAAACCACCATCCATGCCAGCGATAAAGACTAACAATATTTATAAAAAAGTGTTGTTTTTTTAAATGAAAATGTAAATTTTTATATACAAGATGTTTGTAATTAGCTATCAGACCACAGTCAAATATAGAAGTTTTATCATTGTCTTTGGGTGGATGTAAGGGTGATGGTTTCAAACACCCTATTATCAAAAATGACTCTTTTTTTTTTTATAAATATCTATCTTTATAATTAAAAAGAAACCTAGTATCAAATCAAAAATTATATTTTACTACTTTACAACATCACCACTAGTAGCGCACCCTTTGTTTCAAGGAGTGTAGATAGGGGCGTGTCATCGCCCCCGCCCCTCTTTTACAACCTAAAAATAATTATATTTTTAATTAGATTCGAAAAAATATTTAAATGTAATTGAAATAATAAACTTTAATATAAAAATATCTTTTACTAAAATTCAAAATGTATTACATAATGCTTAGTGATAGTTAAAGATGGTTCTCCCTCTGACCTGAAAAAAATTTAAAAACAAAAAATGTTATATATTATTATTTTAATTAGTTTATATCTTGGGTTTTAGTTAATGATTAAGATAATAAATTCCCTTAATGAAACTATATAATAATTGTTAACAATAGACGCGACGCGAATGTAAGCTAGACTCGTCTTTCAAAAAAATTGCAAGTTCCGCTACTCGCTTTATATTTTTGCAAGTTCCACTACTCGCTGTAATTTTTTTTGCAAGTTCCACAACTCCGTGTACATATCTTTGCAAGTTCCACTACTCACTGTACATTTTTTTTGCAAATTCCACTACTCGCTGTAATTTTTTTTGCAAGCTCGACTACTCGCTTTAAACTTTTTTGCAAGTTCGACTACTCGCTGTACATTTTTTTTTTAAAGTTCGACTACTTGCTGCACATTTTTTTTGCAAGTTCCACTACTATATTACTATTGTTTTTCTATTCTGTTATTGTGCATTGCTGTATCGGAATCATATCATTTCTATTATGCTAGACTGTCATTGCTGTATCGGAATCATATCATTCATAATTATTATTGATATAGTATGTATTAAATATACATTACATTATAGTATATATTTAATATATACTATAATTAGTATATATTAAATATGTAATAAACTATAAATATAGTATACTAGAAATAGTATATTAAATCTAATATACTATAAATATATTATATATGTCAATATATTTTTAGACAAATATTAGTATATTACTAATATATGATATATATTTCAAATACATAAAAAAGCAATATATTATATTATTATATGATATAAAGCTTTTTAAAAATGTAATAATGTGATTGGACTTAGCAAAAAACATGTATTATTGATTTAATATATAAAAAATGTTATTTTTATATTGATACTTTATAAATGCAATATTAGTATTTATATCACAAAATCATTGTATAGAAAAATCACATAAATTTTTTAATAATAATTATTATTGGCTTATAAAAACGAATATTTAGTACCCTTCAGTACCCCCCCCCTTCTCCCCCAAACAGAAGTCGGAAAAACAAAATTTAGGTACCAAAAGTGAGGGTAAAAATAGGGTATCTGCTAGTTAATATAAATTCTTGAAATTTGGCAAACGTATAAACTTAAAAAAAAGAATAGGATAGAAAAAAAAAGATAATATCTTCAACATTTACTAAGCACAAGAAGTACAACATACTTTTTGATATCAATAAATAACACTTTAACTTTCGTCAATATAATAAAAAAATACTCTTTAAAAAAGTTCAACTATTCTACTTTTAAAAAAACTTCTAAGTTAATATAAAATTCTAAAAAAATATGCTACGAAACACCATCCTACCATACTGCCTAAACATCAAGTTCTAAAAACGGGGAACAGTTTTTTAGCACAAAAATCGGTTCCGTAAAAGGCGGGATTTGACATACCTAACTATTAACTAAATATAACTAATTATGTAGAACAGCATACTTATTAACAAATTAATTAATGCTACTTAAGTTATTTATTAATCAGTTAATTAAAAGTTGTTTAGCTTTGAGTAGTTTAGGTTAGTAATAGTTACTTATATAAAATTTAAAAACTTTGTTTTCAATAATGTTTAGTTTTAGTTAAGCATTTTACTTCTGAAGAATTGTTTATAGAAAGTAGTTTATTTAATAAAATGGGATCTCGGTTAAGTAAATGGAGAAGTGTTAAACAATTAGTTAACGAGGTATAAGAAGAAGAAAGCGAGAATGATGTTTATTCTGGTGATAAAAATGTTGCTGTTGACAGTTATGTTTATGGTGGAAGCGTTTTAATGAGTTATGACCAAATAGTTAGAAATAGTGTTACATTAACCTCTTGTACTTATGATGATTTTGATATCTCATGTAATTCATCTTATGATACAACTAGTACAAATAATGGTTTTGAAACATTGAACTCATCTGATAAGCAATATATTGAATTGGAAACAACATCACTATTGCAAGATCTGACATCTTGGGCATCCAGAAATAGATTGACTTAGATAGCAATAAAATAAGTATTAGGTATCCTAGTTAAACATGGTCATTCCGATGAACTACCAAATGATTCAAGACCCTTACTAAAAACACCAAGGTCTGTTGAAAGTGTGAATGTATTTGGAGGGAGTTATGTGTACATTGGAATTGCTTTAGGAATCATAAGAACCTTGAATGAAAATAATTGTTACACAGAAAAAAGAAAACAATTAACTGTTAACATTGATGGTTAGCCTTTGTTTAAGTCTTCTCCTAGTTATGGCCTATTTTTTGTAGTTATGGCCTATTTTTTACAGTTATGGCCTATTTTTTGTAAGTTTAGCACTTTAAACCCATTTATTGTTGCACTATATTGTGGTGAGAAAAATCAAATAATGTTGATGATATCATGAAAGATTTCTTAACAGAGTATGATTATTTAAAAACCAATAACTTAATTTACCATGATCGATCCTACTTAGTTTCAATGAAGTATTTTACATGTGATGCTCCAGCAAGACAATTTCTCAAGTGTATTAAAAGCCACACTGGTTACTTTAGTTGTGAGTGGTGCACAACGCAAGTTGAATGGAAAGGAAGAATGGTTTTTCATGAACTTGATTGTTCTAAAAGAACTGACGATAAGTTCAATTTACTAAAATATCCTGAACACCAGCTTCGACTGAGTCCTCTAATAAGTTATGGCATTAGTTGTGTGAATCAATTTGTTTTAGATTATATGCATTTAATATGTCTTGGTGTGGTAAAACGACTTATAAATTTTTTTTAAATTTTGTCCGCCCCTATGTCGTCTTTCCCAACTTCAAATTAGTAGAATTTCAGAAAGTCTTGTTCAATTAAATGGATGTATGCCAAGTGAATTTGCAAGGCAGCATTAGAAGACTTCAAAAAGATGGAAAGCAACAGAGTTTTTTCAATTTTTACTTTATACTGGACCCGCTGTTTTAAAAAAAACCTTATTAAAAGATTTCTATGCCTATTTTGTCACACTTAGTGTAGTTATTACAATTATGTCATATACGATCAAAAAGGTCAGGAGTAATGTTAGATTATGCAAATGAACTTTTGCTGTGGTTTGTGTCCGAGGCAAAAGTTTTGTATGGACAAACATTTACATCTTATAATGTGCACACTTTAATCCACCTACACGAGGACATAGTAAATTATAAAACAAATCTTCATGAATTATCTACTTTTTCATTCAAGAATTATATGTACATATTAAAAAAGTTTATTAAGAAATCCTAAAATCCACTTGCACAAGTTGTGAAGCGCTTGTCTGAGTTAGAAACATCAGGGTCATTGTTTTCTTCAAAAGCTGTTTTCACCACTTTTTCAATAAAAGAGAAAGATCGTTGGTTTTTACTTGAGTCAAACAATTTTGCTTGTGTCAAAGATATATTACACAGGTCAACATAAAAATTTTTTTTTTCTGGTGCCGAGCAAACAATTTATTTTTTGTATAGCACTTCTCATTTTGATTTCAAATATGCAACTCTTTTTTTACCATCACGTCAAGTTGTAAAGATATTTAGGTTCAAATCTTAAGTATTTAGGGTGAAGTCCTTAATATTGTCGAAAAAAAAGTTATTCAAAAGTATGTCAACCTGGGTCTCAAAAGAAGCGTATTTTCACAGAGGTTTTAGAAAACATAAACATTTTTCCTTAAAATTTATTGACAAAAAAGTTATGTGAAAAAATGCTAAAGACTCTTAAAAAAATTTCAACAGAATGTTATTCAGCAATAATACAAAAAATACTTATTTTTATCACAAATGAATAACATTTTTAAAATCTCTATGAAAATACACTTCTTTTGAGACCCAGGTTGACATACTTTTGAATAACTTTTTTTTCGACAATATTAGGGACTTTACCCTAAATACTTAAGATTTGAACCTAAATATCTTCACAACTTGACATGATGGTAAAAAAAGAGTTGCATATTTGAAATCAAAATGAGAAATGCTATACAAAAAACAACTTATTTGCTCGGCACCAGAAAAAAAAAATTTTTTTGTTGACCTGTGTTATATAACAATTTATTTTTGTGTGATGTATTTAAATCTTATCAAATAAAAAGTTTGTATACAAATCCATGTGATTCAAAAAAGAATAATATTGGTTATGTTCAAAGTAATGTTTGTATGAAGCAGAAAGTTTTACATAGATCTGCATTTAAGTGCAAAGTGGCAAGTTTACCCAATTTACCAAATGATAATAGTTTTGTACTTATGTCTCTATTGGACGAAGTTCATTGGTCATAGACTAAAAGTTTTCTTCTTTTTACATGTGTGGTATTTATTAATTATATATCATTATATACGTGATTATAAAAATGAATAAAGTTAACCAAAATATGTTTTGTTATACATTTAACACTGAACGTACTTTTTTAATAACAGTTTAAGTGTTGTGTGAGTATGTACATATATTTGGTTCGGAAAATGTTGTTCTTCTTATAACTGTTAGAAAAATTTACTAACTTCTATTGTATTACTCTACTTTTGCTGCAATCCATGAAGAATTTCCCTATTTGAAAAGTAGTCTTCAACAAAATTAAGCTTAAGTAAATCTTACTTTGAAATAAATAATTTATTTATGTTGTAATATATATTGCATAATTGACATGTATACGTATATAACTTGGCCTTTCTAATTAAATCAAATTCTCTATATATGCTGTACTATATATATATATATATATATTAGGGTGGGTCAAATTTTTTTTTTTCATGAAACATGAAAATAAAGTTGCATTTTGTTGTCTCTATTAATGATATGTAAAAGAAATGTAATAAAAATTTGATTTAGTTTTGCCAACTTTAACTTGAATTTTCCTATATTAGGTCAAAATGATGCTATTTTACAACAGTTGTATAATTGCAGGATAAAAGCATTAAGATTTAGGTTTTTTGATGATTCATGTTAATAATATTTTATTAATAGTATACAGAACTTTGCAAAAGTTTAGAGCACCCTACGAAATATAAGACAAAAAGCTGATGGTGTTGTTTGTTGACTTCCGATAACATGATCCTGTACTTCATTATAAGATATATACTTGTATATATTACATTTAAATTACGTTGTTTGTTTTTTTGTTTTAGTTTAATTAGTTAAAATTGAAAATAAAAATGGCTACTGTTAAAACAAGAAGTGAAACTGAACATGGTATACTTGGACAACCTAGACCATTCCAAACAAATCAACTGCCAACTTCTGCTGATGTTTTCAAAGCATATGACTATTTATTAAAAACTAACAATGGCGCAAGTGTTACTGAAAGAGCAACAGTCATAGCTAATGAAATTAAAGCACTGTACAACAAAGCAATTATTCCTACAATTGCAGTCAGCAGCTTAGTTATTCGCATAAAGAGGCTAATTAACAAAGTACATGAGCTTGGTAAATACTCTGATCGCAAGAAGTCCTCTGCAACATTTAAATCAAGTTTACAGATGTTAGACCAACTATTCGATATTTGTCTGTGTAAGTGTTTTAATAAAGGTGTTCTAGAAAGGTCAGCTTTTTCATGTCCACTGCCAAAAAAAATTCCAACACTTGAATGGGAGTTCTGGATAGATCAAAAAACGGTACGGAAGATGGTAATAGGAAAAGTAGACAAAGAAGAAACAATTAAGCTGCAGAAGAGAGAAAAAAGAGGAAGTAAAACATGCAATTTGCCGATTACAGATAAGAAAATGAAGTTTGATAAAGAAATTGATCCAAATGAAACATATTGCAGTGATAATGAAGAGTCAAAGCCAGATGAAGAATTTTTGCCAATTGAGATGTCAGATGGTAGTGATGTCAAGTTATGAAGTGATGTCAAGTGATAATGAGATGTCAAGTGATGAAGAGATGAAGGTTTACAACACTAAACAATATCCTGAGTTGTGTAATAGCAAATGCTGTACTAAAAGATTTAGATCTTATAACACCAGAGAATGCTATTGATCCAGCAAAACTTCGTCGTCAGAGAAATATGTGGAGGAAAAAAGAAGTTAAGAAGCATGCTGCTGAAGTCCAAAAAATACTTTGCATTGAATTTGATGAAAAAAGGATATCACTTCCGTTAAAACAAGTGGTGTCCAACGAAATTTCAAAGAAGAACATTATGTGATAGTGTCATTTCCGCAAAACAAATATGTCAATCATGTCACGCCACAAAGTAGTAAAGCTGTTGATATTGCACAAGAGATATTATTGAGCATCAACAACATCAAATCATCAGACACTTTAGCAGCAGTTGTTTGCGATGGTTCTGTGAATAACACAGGTCAACATAATGGAGTAATCAGAAAATTAGAAGAAGGTCTTGGGAGAACATTGCAATGGTTGGTCTGCTTGTTACATGCAAATGAACTACCTTTTAGAAAATATTTCTCTGTTGTGGATGGTGGACGTTCAACAGGTCCAGCTACTTCAACAGGTAAAATAGACATTGCACTTGATTTTGATCCAAAAGATTTAGATATTGTGAACTTTAAACATATACCTGGTAAAGTTGAGGATGTAAGTGTTGATGTCAAGAAAGATTTAAGCTCTGATCAGATATACCTTCTAAAAGCTTGCTTAGCTGTTCAGCAGGGATAGACTGCTTGTGATCAATTATTGTTCCTCCAGACTGCTATGCCAGGAAATCTGAACCATGCAAGGTGGCTAACAAAGGCCAATCGTATTTTACGTTTGTATATGTCTGAGGAAAATCCTTCAAAACCATTGCAAAGAATTACAAGATTCATCGTAAATGTTTATGCGCCATTGTGGTTCAACATAAAGCGTCATTCTTCCTGCCTTAACGGAGCAAGAAACTTCTTTTATCTTATGAAGCAGTGCTATGAACTAGGAAAAGAAGAGTGGAAAATTCTTGAACCAGTGTTGCAAAACAACTGCTATTTTGCTCATCCTGAGAACATTCTTATTGGAGGAGTTACAGATGAAAATGTATCAACTCGTCAGTTTTCGTGTGACAAAATAATTGACGCACGAGCTACATCACAAAGTAGCAAGATACGTGTCTTTGATAAATCAAGCATCAAGCTTGATCCGGAAGCTTCATCATTCATAAAAATGATTGACTGGTCTGTTGCTATTGCAACACCACCACTGCTTTTATCAACTGTTTCTAATGATGATCTTGAACATTTCCAGTTCCACGCTGATGTCTGATATGCAACAACTATGAAAGTTTTCGGGCACAAATCACGACATGGAATGATTTTGCAGTGTCGTAAATCTCGAGCAGAATTACCGAAAATTGACTCTAAATCTGACTTCTTGAGCCATAACAAATAGCAAATAACTGAAACAAATTGCTGTTATGTGTTGCCTACTACACTCTGACTATTTCTCCTTTAACAACTACTTGCATTTTTAAATTTAATGTAACAAGATGTCGAGTAATGGAATATAGGATTAAACCACGTGTATTTACATTATACGATTATACAGTAATTTTAATTCCCAAAGTTGCGGATCCAAGACACGCTTCAATTTTATTTCAAAAGGAGTTTTTTTCATAAGTAGACTGTAATGCAACATTTTAGTAATGTTTCACAGCCCCAACTTAACATTTACATCATAATGACCCACCCTAATATATATATATATATACA